>NW_027258420.1:0-25000 GCF_045791955.1 Oncorhynchus clarkii lewisi
TGTAGGTCAAATCAAAATCAAATCAAATCAAATTTATTTGTCACATACACATGGTTAGCAGATGTTAATGCGAGTGTAGCGAAATGCTTGTGCTTCTAGTTCCGACAATGCAGTAATAACAAGTAATCTAACTAACAATTCCAAAACTACTGTCTTGTACACAGTGTAAGGGGATAAAGAATATGTACATAAGGATATATGAATGAGTGATGGTACAGAGCAGCATAGGCAAGATACAGTAGATGGTATCGGGTACAGTATGTACAAATGAGATGAGTATGTAAACAAAGTGGCATAGTATAGTATAAAGTGGCTAGTGATACATGTATTACATAAGGATACCGTCGATGATATAGAGTACAGTATATACGTATGCATATGAGATGAATAATGTAGGGTAAGTAACATTTATATAAGGTAGCATTGTTTAAAGTGGCTAGTGATATATTTACATCATTTCCCATCAATTCCCATTATTAAAGTGGCTGGAGTTGAGTCAGTGTCAGTGTGTTGGCAGCAGCCACTCAGTGTTAGTGGTGGCTGTTTAACAGTCTGATGGCCTTGAGATAGAAGCTGTTTTTCAGTCTCTCGGTCCCAGCTTTGATGCACCTGTACTGACCTCGCCTTCTGGATGATAGCGGGGTGAACAGGCAGTGGCTCGGGTGGTTGATGTCCTTGATGATCTTTATGGCCTTCCTGTGACATCGGGTGGTGTAGGTGTCCTGGAGGGCAGGTAGTTTGCCCCCGGTGATGCGTTGTGCAGACCTCACTACCCTCTGGAGAGCCTTACGGTTGAGGGCGGTGCAGTTGCCATACCAGGCGGTGATACAGCCCGCCAGGATGCTCTCGATTGTGCATCTGTAGAAGTTTGTGAGTGCTTTTGGTGACAAGCCGAATTTCTTCAGCCTCCTGAGGTTGAAGAGGCGCTGCTGCGCCTTCTTCACGATGCTGTCTGTGTGAGTGGACCAATTCAGTTTGTCTGTGATGTGTATGCCGAGGAACTTAAAACTTGCTACCCTCTCCACTACTGTTCCATCGATGTGGATAGGGGGGTGTTCCCTCTGCTGTTTCCTGAAGTCCACAATCATCTCCTTAGTTTTGTTGACGTTGAGTGTGAGGTTGTTTTCCTGACACCACACTCCGAGGGCCCTCACCTCCTCCCTGTAGGCCGTCTCATCGTTGTTGGTAATCAAGCCTACCACTGTTGTGTCGTCCGCAAACTTGATGATTGAGTTGGAGGCGTGCGTGGCCACGCAGTCGTGGGTGAACAGGGAGTACAGGAGAGGGCTCAGAACGCAACCTTGTGGGGCCCCAGTGTTGAGGATCAGCGGGGAGGAGATGTTGTTGCCTACCCTCACCACCTGGGGGCGGCCCGTCAGGAAGTCCAGTACCCAGTTGCACAGGGCGGGGTCGAGACCCAGGGTCTCGAGCTTGATGACGAGCTTGGAGGGTACTATGGTGTTGAATGCCGAGCTGTAGTCGATGAACAGCATTCTCACATAGGTATTCCTCTTGTCCAGATGGGTTAGGGCAGTGTGCAGTGTGGTTGAGATTGCATCGTCTGTGGACCTATTTGGGCGGTAAGCAAATTGGAGTGGGTCTAGGGTGTCAGGTAGGGTGGAGGTGATATGGTCCTTGACTAGTCTCTCAAAGCACTTCATGATGACGGATGTGAGTGCTACGGGGCGGTAGTCATTTAGCTCAGTTACCTTAGCTTTCTTGGGAACAGGAACAATGGTGGCCCTCTTGAAGCATGTGGGAACAGCAGACTGGTATAGGGATTGATTGAATATGTCCGTAAACACACCGGCCAGCTGGTCTGCGCATGCTCTGAGGGCGCGGCTGGGGATGCCATCTGGGCCTGCAGCCTTGCGAGGGTTAACACGTTTAAATGTCTTACTCACCTCGGCTGCAGTGAAGGAGAGACCGCATGTTTTCGTTGCAGGCCGTGTCAGTGGCACTGTATTGTCCTCAAAGCGGGCAAAAAAGTTATTTAGTCTGCCTGGGAGCAAGACATCCTGGTCCGTGACTGGGCTGGGTTTCTTCCTGTAGTCCGTGATTGACTGTAGACCCTGCCACATGCCAGGTCCAAATAGCATTCTAGTTTGCTCTGTTTTTTTGTTAATTCTTTCCAATGTGTAAAGTAATTATCTTTTTGTTTTCTCATGATTTGGTTGGGTCTAATTGTGCTGTTGTCCTGGGGCTCTGTGGGGTCTGTTTGTGTTTGTGAACAGAGCCCCAGGACCAGCTTGCTTAGGGGACTCTTCTCCAGGTTAATCTCTCTGTAGGTGATGGCTTTGTTATGGAAGGTTTGTGAATCACTTCCTTTTAGGTGGTTGTAGAATTTAAAGTATCTTTTCTGGATTTTGATAATTAGTGGGTATCGTCCTAATTCTGCTCTGCTCTGCATTATTTGGTGTTTTACGTTGTAGACGGAGGATATTTTTGCAGAATTCTGTCTGTCTCCGTCCCCCCCAGGTGCAGCGTGGGGAGCAGCAGTGTAGTTCCTCGGCGGGGCCTTGCGGTGTGGACTCGTCGTCCAGTCGCAGCGGCGTCCAGGACAGTGGGTTCGGCAGCGACAGCGCCAGGATCCGTATCGTCCAGATGGAGCAGCAGAGTGGAGGTTCCCACCACCGTATCGCCAGACCCTCCAGGAAGTCCACCGTCGTCAAGAACCTCTCCTTCGTCCCCTTCGACGTCTTCCTGACCGCGAGTAAACTCTCTCTCATGACCTACGCCTGCTCCACTCTAGCCAAGACCCCCCCCGCCTCGCCGGAGAAGAAGGATGGAGACGGGCCGACAGGGAAGAGTGCCCTGAACCAGCCAGACACCATCCCTACCTCCTCCTCCTCCCCCAACCCAGGCCTTCCTACCCTGGTCCCTCTGTCAGGCCTGACAGCAGAGGACCTCCTGAACAGTAACACCGTTCCCCAGGAGCCCCGCGGTTCCCTCCTCTCCCTGGACTCCCTGCCCGCCCCCAGCCGCTCCTCGGCCCGCCAGGCCCTGGGGGTCACCATCGTGAGGCAGCCTGGGAGGAGAGGGGCTGGAGACCGGGTCCTGGAGCCTCTACTGTACCTCCAGGTGGTCCAGCCGTCGGCCCTGCTCAGCTGTCACCACCGTAAACAGAGGATGGACGTGTCTGTGTTTGATATGTCTCTGAGGGGAGTCTCCTCTGACTATAAGTGTCTGGGTGAGTGGAGGGAGACTTCATCTGGTGTAGATATTGATGTGTCTCTGAGGGGAGTCTCCTCTGACTATAAGTGTCTGGGTGAGTGGAGGGAGACTTCATCTGGTGTAGATCTTGATGTGTCTCTGAGGGGAGTCTCCTCTGACTATAAGTGTCTGGGTGAGTGGAGGGAGACTTCATCTGGTGTAGATCTTGATGTGTCTCTGAGGGGAGTCTCCTCTGACTATAAGTGTCTGGGTGAGTGGAGGGAGACTTCATCTGGTGTAGATCTTGATGTGTCTCAATAATTTACTAAATCTCATCTCTCTCCCTCCCCTCCCCCCCTCCTCCCTCCTCTCCTCCCCCCTCCTCTACTCTCCTCCCCCCTCCTCTCCTCTCTCTCCCTCCTCCCCCCTCCTCTCCTCTCTCTCCCTCCTCCCTCTCCCTCTACTCCCCCCTCCTCCCTCCTCCCTCTCCCTCTCCTCCCCCCTTCTCCCTCTCCCTCCTCCCTCTCCCCCCCCCTCCTCTCCCCCCTCCCCTCTCCCCTCTCCCCTCCCCACCTCCCTCCTCTCCCCTCTCCTCCCCCCCTCCTCCCTCCTCTCCTCCCCCCTCCTCTACTCTCCTCCTCCCTCCTCTCCTCCCTCTCCCTCCTCCCTCTCCCTCTACTCCCCCCTCCTCCCTCCTCCCTCTCCCTCCTCCCTCTCCCTCCCCCCTCCTCCCTCTCCCTCCCCCCTCTCCCTCCCCTCCCCCTCCTCCCTCTCCCTCCTCCCCCCCCCCCCTCCCTTCTCCCCTCCTCCCCTCCTCTCCCCTCTCCCCTCCCCACCTCCCTCCTCTCCCCTCTCCCCCCCCCACCTCCCTCCTCTCCCCTCTCCCCCCCCCCTCCCCTCTCCAGATCCAGGGAAATCTCTCCCAGAGGTATTAGACTACAGTGTGTTGTGGGTCCAGACAGTATCAGGAGAGTCTGACAGTCAGACAGGTGTTCCCCCTCCTCTGGCCTGTCTGCAGATCAGAGACTTCCTCAGTGGACCAGGTGAGGACTCACACACTCTACACACACCCTACACACACCCTACAGTACACCCTACAGTGCACACACCCTACAGGACACACACTCTACAGTACACACACTCTACACACAGTCAGTCTCAGGTTCAAAGCTTCAGTTCTCAGCTCCTGTCAGGGGAGATGTTGACCGCTGGGGAATGTCTCTCTGTGGGATGTCTCTCTGAGATGTCTCTCTGGGGGATGGGATGTCTCTCTGGGATGTCTTTCTGGAATGTCTCTATGTGGGATGTCTCTCTGTAGGATATCTCTCGGTGTGATGTCTCTCTCTGGGATATCTCTCTGTGGGATGGGATGTCTCTCTGTGGGATGTCTCTCTGTGGGATGGGATGTCTCTCTGTGGGATGTCTCTCTGTGGGATGGGATGTCTCTCTGTGGGATGTCTCTCTGTGGGATGGGATGTCTCTCTGTGGGATGTCTCTCTGTGGGATGGGATGTCTCTCTGTGGGATGTCTCTCTGTGGGATGGGATGTCTCTCTGTGGGATGGGATGTCTCTCTGTGGGATGTCTCTCTGTGGGATGGGATTTCTCTCTGTGGGATGTCTCTCTGTGGGATGGGATGTCTCTCTGTGGGATGGGATGTCTTTCTGTGGGATGTCTTTCTGTGGGATGGGATGTCTCTCTGTGGGATGTCTCTCTGTGGGATGGGATGTCTCTCTGTGGGATGTCTCTCTGTGGGATGGGATGTCTCTCTGTGGGATGGGATGTCTCTCTGTGGGATGTCTCTCTGTGGGATGGGATGTCTCTCTGTGGGATGTCTCTCTGGGATGTCTCTCTGTGGGATGGGATGTCCCTCTGTGGGATGGGATGTCCCTCTGTGGGATGTCTCTCTGTGGGATGTCTCTCTGGGATATCTCTCTGTGGGATGTCTCTCTGTGGGATGTCTCTCTGTGGGATATCTCTCTGTGGGATGTCTCTCTGTGGGATGGGATGTCTCTCTGTGGGATGTCTCTCTGTGGGATGTCTCTCTGTGGGATGTCTCTCCCACACTACACACACCACACACACCACACACACACACACACACACACGAGCGTACAAACCCTGTCAGTTCACATCCTGTCTGTGCTGAGCGTATTTCTGTCATGTCCTCTAACCTTGATTCATACAGCTGATTCTCAGTTGATGTTCTTGGACTTGTAACCGAAAGGTTTCTAGTTCAAACCCCCGAGCTGACAAGGTACAAATCTGTCGTTCTGCCCCTGAACAGGCAGTTAACCCACTGTTCCTAGACCAGTTAACCCACTAGACCAGTTAACCCACTGTTCCTAGACCAGTTAACCCACTGTTCCTAGACCAGTTAACCCACTGTTCCTAGACCAGTTAACCCCCTGTTCCTAGACCAGTTAACCCACTGTTCCTAGACCAGTTAACCCACTGTTCCCCGGTAGGCCGTCATTGTAAATAAGAATTTGTTCTTAAATGACTTGACTAGTTAAATAAAGTCTAAAGTAGTGCACTACATAGGGAATAGGGCCCTGGTCTAAAGTAGTGCACTATATAGGGAGTAGGGCTCTGGTCTAAAGTAGTGCACTATATAGGGAATAGGGCTCTGGTCTAAAGTAGTGCACTATATAGGGAATAGGGCCCTGGTCTAAAGTAGTGCACTATATAGGGAATAGGGCCCTGGTCTAAAGTAGTGCACTACATAGGGAATAGGGCCCTGGTCTAAAGTAGTGCACTATATAGGGAGTAGGGCTCTGGTCTAAAGTAGTGCACTATATAGGGAATAGGGCCCTGGTCTAAAGTAGTGCACTATATAGGGAATAGGGCTCTGGTCTAAAGTAGTGCACTATATAGGGAATAGGGCCCTGGTCTAAAGTAGTGCACTATATAGGGAATAGGGCTCTGGTCTAAAGTAGTGCACTATATAGGGAATAGGGCCCTGGTCTAAAGTAGTGCACTATATAGGGAATAGGGCTCTGGTCTAAAGTAGTGCACTATATAGGGAATAGGGCCCTGGTCTAAAGTAGTGCACTATATAGGGAATTGGGCCCTGGTCTAAAGTAGTGCACTATATAGGGAGTAGGGCCCTGGTCTAAAGTAGTGCACTATATAGGGAATTGGGCCCTGGTCTAAAGTAGTGCACTATATAGGGAATTGGGCCCTGGTCTAAAGTAGTGCACTACGTAGGGAATAGGGCTCCATTGAGGACTCCCTCCAGGTAGTGTTCCCTAAGGCCCCTCTGATTTGATGCTGTTTAACGAGGTGAGCGTCCATCAGACCAGATGGAGACCACAGTCAGAGGAGAGCAGTTCCCTGTGTTTACAGCAAGCTGCCAGACATTTACTGAGAGCACACGGACCAATCACAGCTCCCCTGCCAAGGATGGAACCTGCAGAGAGGGAACACAAGTAACGTATGTGTGTGTGTGTGTGTGTGTGTGTGTGTGTGTGTGTGTGTGTGTGTGTGTGTGTGTGTGTGTGTACTGGGATGTAAACGGGATGAGGTTTCAGATCTGACCCTCGCCTTGCTGTGGCCTGCTCATCACACACACACACACACACACACACACACACACACACACACACACAGAGGAAGGCAGCTGCAGTGTGCAAGGGTTCAAGGCTGGACCAGTACTCTCCTCTTCATTCCCCCTCTGCCTTCTTCTCTTCCTGAGGAAACAGTCCCCCTCTGCCTTCTTCTTCTCTTCCTGAGGAAACAGTCCCCCTCTGCCTTCTTCTTCTCTTCCTGAGGAAACAGTCCCCCTCTGCCTTCTTCTCTTCCTGAGGAAACAATCCCCCTCTGCCTTCTTCTCTTCCTGAGGAAACAGTCCCCCTCTGCCTTCTTCTTCTCTTCCTGAGGAAACAGTCCCCCTCTGCCTTCTTCTTCTCTTCCTGAGGAAACAGTCCCCCTCTGCCTTCTTCTTCTCTTCCTGAGGAAACAGTCCCCCTCTGCCTTCTTCTCTTCCTGAGGAAACAGTCCCCCTCTGCCTTCTTCTTCTCTTCCTGAGGAAACCATTCCCCTCTGCCTTCTTCTTCTCTTCCTAACAGTCTTCTGTCTGCCCTGGAGGTCCCAGGAAACAGTCCTGCTCTCCGTCTTTCTGCTTCCTTCTCTTGTATGAAAGGGTCAATGACAGGAGATTGGAGAAGTAACAGCTACCAGTTGGAGTGAGAGGGGGAGGGAGAGAGAGGGAGAGGGAGAGAGAGGGAGAGGGGGGAGAGGGGGAGGGAGAGAGAGAGGGGGAGGGAGAGAGAGAGGGGGAGGGAGAGAGAGGGAGAGGGGGGAGAGGGAGGGGGGAGAGGGGGAGGGAGAGAGAGAGGGGGGGGCGGAGAGGGGGGAGAGAGTAGGGGGGGACCACTAACAGTCCTCTGGTTAATGAACCACTAACAGTCCTCTGGTTAATGAACCACTAACAGTCCTCTGGTTAATGAACCACTGACAGTCCTCTGGTTAAAGAACCACTGACAGTCCTCAGCTGGGTTAAAGAACCACTGACAGTCCTCGGCTGGGTTAAAGAACCACTGACAGTCCTCGGCTGGGTTAAAGCACCACTGACAGTCCTCGGCTGGGTTAAAGAACCACTGACAGTCCTCGGCTGGGTTAAAGAACCACTGACAGTCCTCGGCTGGGTTAAAAGCACCACTGACAGTCCTCAGCTGGGTTAAAGAACCACTGACAGTCCTCGGCTGGGTTAAAAGCACCACTGACAGTCCTCAGCTGGGTTAAAGAACCACTGACAGTCCTCGGCTGGGTTAAAGCACCACTGACAGTCCTCGGCTGGGTTAAAGAACCACTGACAGTCCTCAGCTGGGTTAAAGAACCACTGACAGTCCTCGGCTGGGTTAAAGCACCACTGACAGTCCTCGGCTGGGTTAAAGCACCACTAACAGTCCTCGGCTGGGTTAAAGCACCACTGACAGTCCTCAGCTGGGTTAAAGAACCACTGACAGTCCTCGGCTGGGTTAAAGCACCACTGACAGTCCTCGGCTGGGTTAAAGCACCACTAACAGTCCTCGGCTGGGTTAAAGCACCACTGACAGTCCTCGGCTGGGTTAAAGAACCACTGACAGTCCTCGGCTGGGTTAAAGCACCACTGACAGTCCTCGGCTGGGTTAAAAGCACCACTTTGTGTTTGATTGAAAGGCAGGGTGTTCCTAATCAAAACACCTGTGTGAGAAGTGAAGGAATTTCACTCCTGGACAAGGCCTTCTTTTGATGTCCCAACGAACATGACGGAAGGACCACCATCTTTCTTTCATTAATCCAGATTTCCGAGCACTGCCTTTCCCCCCCTCTCTCTCAGCACACGATGAGCTTAAAGAGGCTACCTTTGAAGGCTACAAGTTAAACGTGTTAGTAAGTAGGGGGTAAGAGTTGACTGGACTTCCAGATGATTCTATAGGAGCTGGGTGGAAAGAGTCAGAGAGGTGGTATCTTCTGGCTGGACTTCCAGATGATTCTATAGGAGCTGGGTGTAAAGAGTCAGTTGGTGGTACCATTGAGCTGTCCTGGCCCGGTTGATGGTACCACTTAGCTGGCCTGGCCCGGTTGATGATACCATTGAGCTGGCCTGGCCCAGTTGGTGGTACCATTGAGCTGGGCTGGCCCGGTTGATGATACCATTGAGCTGGCCTGGCCCAGTTGGTGGTACCATTGAGCTGGGCTGGCCCGGTTGGTGGTGCCATTGAGCTGGCCTGGCCCAGTTGGTGGTACCATTGAGCTGGGCTGGCCCGGTTGATGATACCATTGAGCTGGCCTGGCCCAGTTGGTGGTACCATTGAGCTGGGCTGGCCCGGTTGGTGGTGCCATTGAGCTGCCCGGTTGGTGGTGCCATTGAGCTGGGCTGGCCCATTTAGTGGTGCCATTGAGCTGGGCTGGCCCAGTTGGTGGTGCCATTGAGCTGCCCGGTTGGTGGTACCATTGAGCTGGGCTGGCCCGGTTGGTGGTGCCATTGAGCTGCCCGGTTGGTGGTACCATTGAGCTGGGCTGGCCCGGTTGGTGGTGCCATTGAGCTGCCCGGTTGGTGGTACCATTGAGCTGGGCTGGCCGGGTTGGTGGTGCCATTGAGCTGGGCTGGCCCGGTTGGTGGTGCCATTGAGCTGGGCTGGCCCATTTAGTGGTGCCATTGAGCTGGGCTGGCCCGGTTGGTGGTGCCATTGAGCTGCCCGGTTGGTGGTACCATTGAGCTGGGCTGGCCCGGTTGGTGGTGCCATTGAGCTGGGCTGGCCCATTTAGTGGTGCCATTGAGCTGGGCTGGCCCGGTTGGTGGTGCCATTGAGCTGCCCGGTTGGTGGTACCATTGAGCTGGGCTGGCCCGGTTTGTGATGCCATTGAGCTGGGCTGGCCCGGTTAGTAACTCTGTCTTCTGTTAATATTTAGTATTACGGTAACTCTGTCTTCTGTTAATATTTTGTATTACGGTAACTCTGTCTTCTGTTAATATTTTGTATTACGGTAACTCTGTCTTCTGTTAATATTTTGTATTACGGTAACTCTGTCTCCTGTTAATATTTAGTATTACGGTAACTCTGTCTTCTGTTAATATTTAGTATTACGGTAACTCTGTCTTCTGTTAATATTTAGTATTACGGTAACTCTGTCTTCTGTTAATATTTCGTATTACGGTAACTCTGTCTCCTGTTAATATTTAGTATTACGGTAACTCTGTCTTCTGTTAATATTTAGTATTACGGTAACTCTGTCTTCTGTTAATATTTAGTATTACGGTAACTCTGTCTTCTATTAATATTTAGTTTTACGGTAACTCTGTCTCCTGTTAATATTTAGTATTACGGTAACTCTGTCTTCTGTTAATATTTAGTATTACGGTAACTCTGTCTTCTGTTAATATTTAGTATTACGGTAACTCTGTCTCCTGTCTCTCTCCTGTTAATATTTAGTATTACGGTAACTCTGTCTCCTGTTAATATTTAGTATTACGGTAACTCTGTCTTCTGTTAATATTTAGTTTTACGGTAACTCTGTCTTCTGTTTGTCCAGCGGAGCTGAACGTGGAGCTGTCCCGGCCCCTGAAGGTGAACCCTACGCTGGTGAAACTGGAGCAGACCAAGGCCTACCTGAGGAGGGTCCTACCTCATCACTACTGGGAGACTCCCAAACCCCCCTCCACCCCTCATTCCTCCCCCAGTAGGACCTCGTCCTCCTCTCCCCATCGTCCCGACCCCTCCCACCTCAGCTCCCTAAGATCCCTGGCACCCTTCCACAAGGTGTCCCTCCGCACCGCCCAGATCGTGGTTGTCATGGAGACCGAGTCGCACCCTGCCCGGCCCAGCCTGTCCTGGTCGGTGTCGGCTATGAAGGGTACCATGAACATGAAGACTGGGCCCAAGCTAGACGGTGAGAGCTTTAAACATTTATCTTCCCTGTTGTCTTTTTACAGTTGAAAAATGCAGCTCCCCCTCTCTCTTCTCCTCCCTCTCTCATCACCCCACTCACACTTCACCCCTCTCTCTTCTCCTCCCTCTCTCATCACCCCCCCTCTCTCATCACCCCCCTCTCTCATCACCCCACTCACACTTCACCCCTCTCTCTTCTCCTCCCTCGCACTTCACCCCTCTCTCTTCTCCTCCCTCTCTCATCACCCCCCTCTCTCATCACCCCCCTCACACTTCACCCCTCTCTCTTCTCCTCCCTCGCACTTCACCCCTCTCTCTTCTCCTCCCTCTCTCATCACCCCCCTCTCTCATCACCCCCCTCTCTCATCACCCCACTCACACTTCACCCCGCTCTCTTCTCCTCCCTCGCACTTCACCCCTCTCTCTTCTCCTCCCTCTCTCATCACCCCACTCTCTCATCACCCCACTCTCTCTTCTCCTCCCTCGCACTTCACCCCTCTCTCATCAACCCCCTCTCTCATCACCCCACTCTCTCTTCTCCTCCCTCGCACTTCTCTCCCCCTCGCTCTTCTCTCCTCTCCCTTCTTCTCCTTCTTTCTCTCCCTCTCTTCTCTCCCCCTTCCCCCTCTCTTCTCTCCACCTCTCTCTTTCTCTCCCTCTCTTCTCTCCCCCTCTTTCTTTCTCTCTTCTCTCCCTCTCTTCTCTCCCCCTCTCTCTTTCTCTCCCTCTCTTCTCTCCCACCTGCCCCCTTTCTTCTCTTCTCTCCCCCTCTTCTCCTTATTTTTCTCCCTCTCTTCTCTCTCCCCTGCCCCCTCTCTTCTCTCTCCCTCTTCTCCTTTCTATCTCTCTCTTTTCTCCCCATCTCTCTTTCTCTCCCCCTCGCTCTTCTCTCCCTCTCTCTTCTCTCCTCTCCCTTTTCTCTCCCTCTCTCTTCTCTCCTCTCCCTTCTTCTCCTTCTTTCTCTCCCCCCTTTCCCCCTCTCTTCTCTCCCTCTCTTCTCTCCCCCTCTCTCTTTCTCTCCCCCTCTTTCTTTCTCTCTTCTCTCCCTCTCTTCTCTCCCCCTCTCTCTTTCTCTCTTCTCTCCCTCTATTCTCTCCCCCTCTTTCTTTCTCTCTTCTCTCCCTCTCTTCTCTCCCCTCTTTTTTTCTCTCTTCTCTCCCTCTCTTCTCTCCCCCCTTCCCCCTCTCTTCTCTTCTCTCCCCCTCTTCTCCTTCTTTTTCTCCCTCTCTTCTCTCCCCCCTGCCCCCTTTCTTCTCTTCTCTGTTCTATGAGGACTACACCTGGGAAGTGAAGTCGCAGTACAGTTCTATGAGGACTACACCTCGAGGCACCTGGGAAGTGAAGTCCCAGTACAGCTGGTTAGGAGAGATATCACACCTTAGTGACATTAACCAGCTGGTTAGGAGAGATATCACACCTTAGTGACATTAACCAGCTGGTTAGGAGAGATATCACACCTTAGTGAAGGGAACATTAACCAGCTGGTTAGGAGAGATATCACACCTTAGTGAAGGGAACATTAACCAGCTGGTTAGGAGAGATATCACACCTTAGTGAAGGGAACATTAACCAGCTGGTTAGGAGAGATATCACACCTTAGTGAAGGGAACATTAACCAGCTGGTTAGGAGAGATATCACACCTTAGTGAAGGGAACATTAACCAGCTGGTTAGGAGAGATATCACACCTTAGTGAAGGGAACATTAACCAGCTGGTTAGGAGAGATATCACACCTTAGTGACATTAACCAGCTGGTTAGGAGAGATATCACACCTTAGTGACATTAACCAGCTGGTTAGGAGAGATATCACACCTTAGTGACATTAACCAGCTGGTTAGGAGAGATATCACACCTTAGTGACATTAACCAGCTGGTTAGGAGAGATATCACACCTTAGTGAAGGGATTATTAACCAGCTGGTTAGGAGAGATATCACACCTTAGTGAAGGGAACATTAACCAGCTGGTTAGGAGAGATATCACACCTTAGTGACATTAACCAGCTGGTTAGGAGAGATATCACACCTTAGTGACATTAACCAGCTGGTTAGGAGAGATATCACACCTTAGTGAAGGGAACATTAACCAGCTGGTTAGGAGAGATATCACACCTTAGTGACATTAACCAGCTGGTTAGGAGAGATATCACACCTTAGTGACATTAACCAGCTGGTTAGGAGAGATATCACACCTTAGTGACATTAACCAGCTGGTTAGGAGAGATATCACACCTTAGTGACATTAACCAGCTGGTTAGGAGAGATATCACACCTTAGTGACATTAACCAGCTGGTTAGGAGAGATATCACACCTTAGTGACATTAACCAGCTGGTTAGGAGAGATATCACACCTTAGTGAAGGGAACATTAACCAGCTGGTTAGGAGAGATATCACACCTTAGTGAAGGGAACATTAACCAGCTGGTTAGGAGAGATATCACACCTTAGTGACATTAACCAGCTGGTTAGGAGAGATATCACACCTTAGTGACATTAACCAGCTGGTTAGGAGAGATATCACACCTTAGTGACATTAACCAGCTGGTTAGGAGAGATATCACACCTTAGTGACATTAACCAGCTGGTTAGGAGAGATATCACACCTTAGTGACATTAACCAGCTGGTTAGGAGAGATATCACACCATAGTGAAGGGAACATTAACCAGCTGGTTAGGAGAGATATCACACCTTAGTGAAGGGAACATTAACCAGCTGGTTAGGAGAGATATCACACCTTAGTGAAGGGAACATTAACCAGCTGGTTAGGAGAGATATCACACCTTAGTGAAGGGAACATTAACCAGCTGGTTAGGAGAGATATCACACCTTAGTGAAGGGAACATTAACCTGCTGGTTAGGAGAGATATCACACCTTAGTGAAGGGAACATTAACCAGCTGGTTAGGAGAGATATCACACCTTAGTGACATTAACCAGCTGGTTAGGAGAGATATCACACCTTAGTGACATTAACCAGCTGGTTAGGAGAGATATCACACCTTAGTGAAGGGAACATTAACCAGCTGGTTAGGAGAGATATCACACCTTAGTGAAGGGAACATTAACCAGCTGGTTAGGAGAGATATCACACCTTAGTGAAGGGAACATTAACCAGCTGGTTAGGAGAGATATCACACCTTAGTGACATTAACCAGCTGGTTAGGAGAGATATCACACCTTAGTGACATTAACCAGCTGGTTAGGAGAGATATCACACCTTAGTGACATTAACCAGCTGGTTAGGGGGCTGACCTATACCTGCACCTAGAGGGGAGTAGTTTACTGTCCAGGTACAGGGGGGGGGCTGCCCTATACCTGCACCTAGAGGGGAGTAGTTTACTGTCCAGGTACAGGGGGGGGGGGGCTGCCCTATACCTGCACCTAGAGGGGAGTAGTTTACTGTCCAGGTACAGGGGGGGGGGGGCTGCCCTATACCTGCACCTAGAGGGGAGTAGTTTACTGTCCAGGTACAGGGGGGGGGGCTGCCCTATACCTGCACCTAGAGGGGAGTAGTTTACTGTCCAGGTACAAGGGGGGGCTGCCCTATACCTGCACCTAGAGGGGAGTAGTTTACTGTCCAGGTACAAGGGGGGGCTGCCCTATACCTGCACCTAGAGGGGAGTAGTTTACTGTCCAGGTACAGGGGGGGGGGGCTGCCCTATACCTGCACCTAGAGGGGAGTAGTTTACTGTCCAGGTACAGGGGGGGGGGGGCTGCCCTATACCTGCACCTAGAGGGGAGTAGTTTACTGTCCAGGTACAGGGGGGGGGGGGGGGGGGCAGCCTATACCTGCACCTAGAGGGGAGTAGTTTACTGTCCAGGTACAGGGAGGGGGGGCTGCCCTATACCTGCACCTAGAGGGGAGTAGTTTACTGTCCAGGTACAAGGGGGGGCTGCCCTATACCTGCACCTAGAGGGGAGTAGTTTACTGTCCAGGTACAGGGGGGGGGGGCTGCCCTATACCTGCACCTAGAGGGGAGTAGTTTACTGTCCAGGTACAGGGGGGGGGGGCTGCCCTATACCTGCACCTAGAGGGGAGTAGTTTACTGTCCAGGTACAGGGGGGGGGGGGCTGCCCTATACCTGCACCTAGAGGGGAGTAGTTTACTGTCCAGGTACAGGGGGGGGGGGGGGCTGCCCTATACCTGCACCTAGAGGGGAGTAGTTTACTGTCCAGGTACAGGGGGGGGGGCTGCCCTATACCTGCACCTAGAGGGGAGTAGTTTACTGTCCAGGTACAAGGGGGGGCTGCCCTATACCTGCACCTAGAGGGGAGTAGTTTACTGTCCAGGTACAAGGGGGGGCTGCCCTATACCTGCACCTAGAGGGGAGTAGTTTACTGTCCAGGTACAGGGGGGGGGGGCTGCCCTATACCTGCACCTAGAGGGGAGTAGTTTACTGTCCAGGTACAGGGGGGGGGGGGCTGCCCTATACCTGCACCTAGAGGGGAGTAGTTTACTGTCCAGGTACAGGGGGGGGGGGGGGGGGGCAGCCTATACCTGCACCTAGAGGGGAGTAGTTTACTGTCCAGGTACAGGGAGGGGGGGCTGCCCTATACCTGCACCTAGAGGGGAGTAGTTTACTGTCCAGGTACAAGGGGGGGCTGCCCTATACCTGCACCTAGAGGGGAGTAGTTTACTGTCCAGGTACAGGGGGGGGGGGCTGCCCTATACCTGCACCTAGAGGGGAGTAGTTTACTGTCCAGGTACAGGGGGGGGGGGGCTGCCCTATACCTGCACCTAGAGGGGAGTAGTTTACTGTCCAGGTACAGGGGGGGGGGGGGCAGCCTATACCTGCACCTAGAGGGGAGTAGTTTACTGTCCAGGTACAGGGAGGGGGGCTGCCCTATACCTGCACCTAGAGGGGAGTTGTTTACTGTCCAGGTACAGGGGGGGGCTGCCCTATACCTGCACCTAGAGGGGAGTAGTTTACTGTCCAGGTACAAGGGGGGGCTGCCCTATACCTGCACCTAGAGGGGAGTAGTTTACTGTCCAGGTACAGGGGGGGGGGGGCTGCCCTATAACTGCACCTAGAGGGGAGTAGTTTACTGTCCAGGTACAAGGGGGGGCTGCCCTATACCTGCACCTAGAGGGGAGTAGTTTACTGTCCAGGTACAGGGGGGGGGGGGGGGGGCAGCCTATACCTGCACCTAGAGGGGAGTAGTTTACTGTCCAGGTACAGGGGGGGGGGCTGCCCTATACCTGCACCTAGAGGGGAGTAGTTTACTGTCCAGGTACAAGGGGGGGCTGCCCTATACCTGCACCTAGAGGGGAGTAGTTTACTGTCCAGGTACAGGGGGGGGGCTGCCCTATACCTGCACCTAGAGGGGAGTAGTTTACTGTCCAGGTACAAGGGGGGGCTGCCCTATACCTGCACCTAGAGGGGAGTAGTTTACTGTCCAGGTACAGGGGTGGGGGTGAGGGGGGGGCCCTGACCTTAAAGATCTCATCAAGCCTGTCTGTCTGTCTCGTAGTACCTTGCTGAGGGCCCTTAAAGATCTCATCAAGCCTGTCTGTCTGTCTCGTAGTACCTTGCTGAGGGCCCTTAAAGATCTCATCAAGCCTGTCTGTCTATCTCCTAGTGCCTTGGTGAGGGCCCTTAAAGATCTCATCAAGCCTGTCTGTCTGTCTCCTAGTACCTTGGTGAGGGCCCTTAAAGATCTCATCAAGCCTGTCTGTCTGTCTCCTAGTACCTTGCTGAGGGCCCTTAAAGATCTCATCAAGCCTGTCTGTCTGTCTCCTAGTACCTTGCTGAGGGCCCTTAAAGATCTCATCAAGCCTGTCTGTCTGACTCCTAGTACCTTGGTGAGGGCACTTAAAGATCTCATCAAGCCTGTCTGTCTGTCTCCTAGTACCTTGCTGAGGGCCCTTAAAGATCTCATCAAGCCTGTCTGTCTGTCTCCTAGTACCTTGGTGAGGGCACTTAAAGATCTCATCAAGCCTGTCTGTCTGTCTCCTAGTACCTTGGTGAGGGCACTTAAAGATCTCATCAAGCCTGTCTGTCTGTTTCCTAGTACCTTGGTGAGGGCACTTAAAGATCTCATCAAGCCTGTCTGTCTGTCTCCTAGTACCTTGCTGAGGGCCCTTAAAGATCTCATCAAGCCTGTCTGTCTGTCTCCTAGTACCTTGGTGAGGGCCCTGACCTTAAAGATCTCATCAAGCCTGTCTGTCTGTCTCCTAGTACCTTGCTGAGGGCCCTTAAAGATCTCATCAAGCCTGTCTGTCTGTCTCCTAGTGCCTTGCTGAGGGCCCTTAAAGTTCTCATCAAGCATGTCTGTCTGTCTCCTAGTACCTTGCTGAGGGCCCTTAAAGATCTCATCAAGCCTTTCTGTCTGTCTTCTAGTACCTTGGTGAGGCCCTGACCTTAAAGATCTCATCAAGCCTGTCTGTCTGTCTCCTAGTACCTTGGTGAGGGCCCTTAAAGATCTCATCAAGCCTGTCTGTCTGTCTCCTAGTACCTTGGTGAGGGCCCTTAAAGATCTCATCAAGCCTGTCTGTCTGTCTCCTAGTACCTTGGTGAGGGCCCTTAAAGATCTCATCAAGCCTGTCTGTCTGTCTCCTAGTACCTTGCTGAAGGCCCTTAAAGATCTCATCAAGCCTGTCTGTCTGTCTCCTAGTACCTTGGTGAGGGCCCTTAAAGATCTCATCAAGCCTGTCTGTCTGTCTCCTAGTACCTTGGTGAGGGCCCTTAAAGATCTCATCAAGCCTGTCTGTCTGTCTCCTAGTACCTTGGTGAGGGCCCTTAAAGATCTCATCAAGCCTGTCTGTCTGTCTCCTAGTACCTTGCTGAGGGCCCTGATCTTAAAGATCTCATCAAGCCTGTCTGTCTGTCTCCTAGTGCCTTGCTGAGGGCCCTTAAAGATCTCATCAAGCCTGTCTGTCTGTCTCCTAGTACCTTGCTGAGGGCCCTTAAAGATCTCATCAAGCCTGTCTGTCTGTCTCCTAGTACCTTGCTGAGGGCCCTTAAAGATCTCATCAAGCCTGTCTGTCTGTCTCCTAGTGCCTTGCTGAGGGCCCTTAAAGATCTCATCAAGCCTGTCTGTCTGTCTCCTAGTGCCTTGGTGAGGGCCCTTAAAGATCTCATCAAGCCTGTCTGTCTGTCTCCTAGTACCTTGGTGAGGGCCCTTAAAGATCTCATCAAGCCTGTCTGTCTGTCTCCTAGTACCTTGGTGAGGGCCCTTAAAGATCTCATCAAGCCTGTCTGTCTGTCTCCTAGTACCTTGGTGAGGGCCCTTAAAGATCTCATCAAGCCTGTTTGTCTGTCTCCTAGTACCTTGGTGAGGGCCCTTAAAGATCTCATCAAGCCTGTCTGTCTGTCTCCTAGTACCTTGCTGAGGGCCCTTAAAGATCTCATCAAGCCTGTCTGTCTGTCTCCTAGTGCCTTGCTGTCTGTGGCTATAATCCTTCTCAGCATATTTCTCTGTCTGACAGCGGTGCTACCAAACCACCAAACAACACAAGAGGTTAAAATACTCTCAAAGAAAGATTTGTAGAGTCCAAGCCCCTGTCATGTGACCTGGGTGAGGCGTAGCTGGGAAGTTAAAGGTCTCTGTGGTTTTGTTTCGCCACAACAAAGTCCTCCTGAATAGAACACAGGAAACGGACCATGATGCATCACTGTTGTGTTCTCCGACCCGTAACCACAACATTACCATGGAAGAATGACCTGTTCCTGGTCAGGCAAGATATTGTCTGTTTCCCAAATGGCACCTCCTTCACTACGTAGTGCACTACCCTATTGTGCTCTGGTCTAAAGTAGTGCCCTACCCCATAGGGCTCTGGTCTAAAGTAGTGCCCTACCCCATAGGGCTCTGGTCTAAAGTAGTGTCCTGTCCCATAGGGCTCTGGTCTAAAGTAGTGCCCTACCCCATAGGGCTCTGGTCTAAAGTAGTGTCCTGTCCCATAGGGCTCTGGTCTAAAGTAGTGCCCTACCCCATAGGGCTCTGGTCTAAAGTAGTGCCCTGTCCCATAGGGCTCTGGTCTCTCTGACTAAATGTCTCTGACTAAACCTCTCTGACTAAACCTATCTGATCGGACCTCACTGACTAAACCTCTCTGACTAAACCTCTCTGACTAAACCTCTCTGACCGGACCTCTCTGATCTGACTAAATGTTTCTGACTAAACCTCTCTGACTAATCCTCTCTGACTGGACCTCTCTGACTAAACCTCTCTGACTAAACCTATCTGATCGGATCTCTCTGACTAAACCTCTCTGACTAAACCTCTCTGACTAAACCTCTCTGACCGGACCTCTCTGACTAAACCTCTCTGACTAAACCTCTCTGACTAAACCTCTCTGACTAAACCTCTCTGACCGGACCTCTCTGACTAAACCTCTCTGACCAGATCTCTCTGACTAAACCTCTCTGACTAAATCTCTCTGACCGGACCTCTCTGACCGGACCTCTCTGACCGGACCTCTCTGACCGGACCTCTCTGACCGGACCTCTCTGACCGGACCTCTCTGACCGGACCTCTCTGACTAAACCTCTCTGACTAAACCTCTCTGACTAAACCTCTGACTAAACCTCTCTGACTAAACCTTTCTGACCAGACCTCTCTGACTAAATGTCTCTGACTAAACCTCTCTGACTGGACCTCTCTGATCTGACTAAATGTCTCTGACTAAACCTTTCTGACTAAACCTCTCTGAATGGACCTCTCCGACTAAACCTCTCCGACTAAACCTCTCTGACTAAACCTCTCCGACTAAACCTCTGACTAAACCTCTCTGACCAAACCTCTCTGACTAATCTCTCTGACCAAACCTCTCCGACTAAACCTCTCCGACTAAACCTCTCTGACTAAACCTCTCTGACTAAACCTCTCTGACTAAACCTCTCTGACTAAACCTCTCTGACCAAACCTCTCTGACTAATCTCTCTGACCAAACCTCTCTGACTAAACCTCTCTAACCAAACCTCTCCGACTAAACCTCTCTGACTAAACCTCTCTGACCAAGTCTCTCTGACTAATCTCTCTGACCAAACCTCTCCGACTAAACCTCTCCGACTAAACCTCTCTGACTAAACCTCTCTGACTAAACCTCTCTGACCAAACCTCTCTGACTAATCTCTCTGACTAAACCTCTCTGACTAAACCTCTCTGACTAAACCTATCTGATCGGACCTCACTGACTAAACCTCTCTGACTAAACCTCTCTGACTAAACCTCTCTGACCGGACCTCTCTGATCTGACTAAATGTTTCTGACTAAACCTCTCTGACTAATCCTCTCTGACTGGACCTCTCTGACTAAACCTCTCTGACTAAACCTATCTGATCGGATCTCTCTGACTAAACCTCTCTGACTAAACCTCTCTGACTAAACCTCTCTGACCGGACCTCTCTGACTAAACCTCTCTGACCAGATCTCTCTGACTAAACCTCTCTGACTAAATCTCTCTGACCGGACCTCTCTGACCGGACCTCTCTGACCGGACCTCTCTGACCGGACCTCTCTGACCGGACCTCTCTGACTAAACCTCTCTGACTAAACCTCTCTGACTAAACCTCTGACTAAACCTCTCTGACTAAACCTTTCTGACCAGACCTCTCTGATTAAATGTGTCTGACTAAACCTCTCTGACTGGACCTCTCTGATCTGACTAAATGTCTCTGACTAAACCTCTCTGACCAAACCTCTCTGACTAATCTCTCTGACCAAACCTCTCCGACTAAACCTATCTGACTAAACCTCTCTGACTAAATCTCTGACTAAACCTCTCTGACTAAACCTCTCTGACCAAACCTCTCCGACTAAACCTCTCTGACTAAACCTATCTGACTAAATCTCTCTGACTAAATCTCTCTGACTAAACCTCTCTGACTAAACCTCTCTGACTAAATCTCTGACTAAACCTCTCTGACTAAACCTCTCTGACTAAACCTCTCTGACCAAACCTCTCCGACTAAACCTCTCCGACTAAACCTCTCTGACTAAACCTCTCTGACTAAACCTCTCTGACCAGACCTCTCTGACTAAACCTCTCTGTTTCTGCTGTTTATATTGTTTGTTCATCACCATGTGGTGTTTCGATGTTTCCAGAAGGTTTGTCAGGGTTTCCTACCTAAGCTGTGTTGAGACAAGAAGCCAGAGCAGCAAGTCTCTCAGATCCCCTTTCCGTTTCTCCGTTTCTCTGTACGCACGTAAACCACCGACCGCCAAGAACAACGGCAGCTTTGGTGTCATGTACATCAAGAAGACCTGTCCCGTTATGGTCGGTACCAGAACCAGAGAGTTCTGTTACTGTTACAACACACTGACACGTTATGGTCGGTACCAGAACCAGAGAGTTCTTTTACAACACACTGACACGTTATGGTTGGTACCAGAACCAGAGAGTTCTGTTACTGTTCAACACACTGACACGGTATGGTCAGTACCAGAACCAGAGAGTTCTGTTACAACACACTGACACGTTATGGTTAGTACCAGAACCAGAGAGTTCTGTTACTGTTACAACACACTGACACGTTATGGTCGGTAACCGGAACCAGAGAGTTCTGTTACAACACACTGACACGGTATGGTCAGTACCAGAACCAGAGAGTTCTGTTACAACACACTGACACGTTATGGTTAGTACCAGAACCAGAGAGTTCTGTTACAACACACTGACACGGTATGGTCAGTACCAGAACCAGAGAGTTCTGTTACAACACACTGACACGTTATGGTTAGTACCAGAACCAGAGAGTTCTGTTACTGTTACAACACACTGACACGTTATGGTCGGTACCAGAACCAGAGAGTTCTGTTACAACACACTGACACGGTATGGTCAGTACCAGAACCAGAGAGTTCTGTTACTGTTACAACACACTGACACGTTATGGTCGGTAACCGGAACCAGAGAGTTCTGTTACAACACACTGACACGTTATGGTCAGTACCAGAACCAGAGAGTTCTGTTACAACACACTGACACGTTATGGTCAGTACCAGAACCAGAGCAGAGACTACTTTTCAGGTCATTGATGGAGAGAGGGATGGATGGAGGGAGGGAGGAAGAGAGAGGGATGGATGGAGGGAGGGAGAGAGAGAGGGGGAGGGAGGGAGGGAGGAAGGGGGAGAGAGAGAGAGGGATGGAGGGAAGGAGGGAAGGAGAGAGAGAGAAAGAGGGATGGAGGGAGGGAGAGAGAGAAGGAGGGAGGGAGGGAGGGAGAGAGAGAAGGATGAATGGAGGGAGGGAGGGAGGGAGGGAGAGAGGGAGGGAGGAAGAGAGGGGGATGGATGGAGGGAGAGAGGGAGGGAGGAAGAGAGGGGGATGGATGGAGGGAGGGAGAGAGAGAGAAGGATGAATGGATGGAGGGAGGGAGGGAGGGAGAGAAGGATGGATGGAGGGAGGGAGGGAGGGAGGGAGAGAGAGAAGGATGGATGGAGGGAGGGAGGGAGGGAGGGATGGAGGGAGGGAGAGAGGGAGTTCCAGGATATGTCCTACTATCGGGCCAATAACAGGAGATGGGTAAAAAGGCATATTGGGGTCTGGAAACTCTGAGAGTCACTTCTGTTCACTGAACATAGGGGGTTAGAGGGGGTGGGGAGGGAACAGGGGAGGACAGAGTTTCTCTGGGGAGGGAGGGAGGGAGGGAACGGGGGAGGACAGAGTTTCTCTGGGGAGGGAGGGAGGGAACGGGGGAGGACAGAGTTTCTCTGGGGAGGGAGGGAGGGAGGGAACGGGGGAGGACAGAGTTTCTCTGGGGGGGGGGGAGGGAGGGAACAGGGGAGGACAGAGTTTCTCTGGGGGGGAGGGAGGGAGGGAACAGGGGAGGACAGAGGTTCTCTGGGGGGGAGTACAGAGTTTCTCTGGGGGGGGGAACAGGGGAGGGCAGAGTTTCTCTGGGGGGGGGGGGGGGGAGGGGGAGGACAGAGTTTCTCTGGGGGGGAGGACAGAGTTTCTCTGGGGGGAGGGAGGGAACGGGGGAGGACAGAGTTTCTCTGGGGGGGGGGACAAAGTTTCTCTGGGGGGGTGGGGGGGGAAGGGGGAGGACAGAGTTTCTCTGGGGGGGGAGAACAGAGTTTCTCTGGGGAGGGAGGGAACAGGGGAGGACAGAGTTTCTCTGGGGGGGAGGACAGAGTTTCTCTGGGGGGAGGACAGAGTTTCTCTGGGGGGGAGTACAGAGTTTCTCTGGGGGGGAGGACAGAGTTTCTCTGGGGGGAGGACAGTTTCTCTGGGGGGGAGTACAGAGTTTCTCTGGGGGGAGGACAGAGTTTCTCTGGGGGGGAGGACAGAGTTTCTCTGGGGGGAGGACAGAGTTTCTCTGGGGGGGAGGACAGAGTTTCTCTGGGGGGGGGACAGAGTTTCTCTGGGGGGGAGGACAGAGTTTCTCTGGGGGGGAGGACAGAGTTTCTCTGGGGGGGAGGACAGAGTTTCTCTGGGGGGAGGACAGAGTTTCTCTGGGCTTTTAAACCCATCTGCTTCACAGATGTTATATCGGGTTACTTCAGATAAAATGAGTGTCAAATATTTGAATTAAAACCTCAACAATTTGCACTTGTTTACTCAAATCTACATAACTCCGCAGTGAGAACATTCTAGACGCTGTGGCCCGCGCTGATTTTCAACAGCTTTTCAGCTTTCATCCATTTTTGATGTGTTGCCTTTTATAAACACAGTTTAAAACACTCAGCATGGAAAACAATGGAAAAACGACGAGAGAGGGAGAGAGAGAGGAAGAGAGAGAGGGGGAGGGAGAGATACAGACAGAGAGAGAGAGAGAGAGAGGGGGAGAGAGAGGGGGGGAGAGAGAGGGGGAGGGAGAGAGAGAGGGAGAGAGAGGGGGGAGAGAGAGAGGGGGAGGAAGAGAGAGAGAGAGGGATGGAGAGGGGGAGGGAGAGAGAGAGGGGGAGAGGGGTAGAGAGAGAGGGGGAGGGAGAGAGAGAGGGGGAGAGAGAGAGGGGGAGGGAGAGGGAGAGAGAGAGGGAGGGATAGGGAGAGAGAGGGAGGGAGAGAGAGGGAGGGAGAGGGAGGGAGAGGGGGAGGGGGAGGGGGAGGGCAAGAGAGGGAGAGAGAAAGAGAGAGGGAAGGGGACAGAGAGTTGTGTTTTCTATGAAAGCTAATCCCTGGTTGGAGGAGGATGACAGCTCTTTAGCTGTGGGGTTCTGACATCTCGCCTGTCGAGATGAGATTTATCACTAAGTGATTCTGTTGTTGACTATAAACACCATGTCCTCTTGGTGCAGAGCCTCATGTCCACTAGTCAGGCTGATGGTCATGGAGACCCACTGAGATGTTTCCTCCTAGTCTGACCCAGGCTGATGGTCATGGAGACCCACTGAGACGTTTCCTCCTAGTCTGACCCAGGCTGATGGTCATGGAGACCCACTGAGACGTTTCCTCCTAGTCTGACCCAGGCTGATGGTCATGGAGACCCACTGAGACGTTTCCTCCTAGTCTGACCCAGGCTGATGGTCATGGAGCCCCAATGAGACATTTCTTCCTAGTCTGACCCAGGCTGTGTTTCCAAATGGCAGCATATTCCCTGTATAGTGCACTACTCAGAGCCCTCTGGGTTATTCCTCCTACGGGTTGGAGCCCTCGACAGTGATGCATCGTGGGCCGTTTCCTGTGTTCTATCAGACAGATTTTGTTGTGGCGAATCGGGGGTGGGCACTGGAAAAGTAGTGGACAAAAGGAGTGTGTTGAATAGGGTGCCATTAGGGACATGTTTCACAGCACTGAAACATTGAAACACTAGTCTAGCGTTTTTCTTCCATGATGGTCGTTGTAGGTCTCTAGATGTTTCTCATCGTCTCTACATGTTTCTCGTCGTCTCTAGATGTTTCTCATCGTCTCTAGATGTTTCTCATCGTTTTTAGATGTTTCTCATTGTCTCTAGATGTTTCTCGTTGTCTCTAGATGTTTCTCGTCGTCTCTAGATGTTTCTCGTCGTCTCTAGATGTTTCTAGATGTTTCTCATTGTCTCTAGATGTTTCTCGTCGTCTCTAGATGTTTCTCTTCGTCTCTAGATGTTTCTCGTCGTCTCTAGATGTTTCTCGTTGTCTCTAGATGTTTCTCATTGTCTCTAGATGTTTCTAGATGTTTCTCGTCATCTCTAGATGTTTCTCGTCGTCTCTAGATGTTTCTCGTCGTCTCTAGATGTTTTGCATCGTCTCTAGATGTTTCTCATTGTCTTTAGATGTTTCTCGTGGTCTCTAGATGTTTCTTGTCATCTCTAGATGTTTCTCATCGTCTCTAGATGTTTTGCATCGTCTCTAGATGTTTCTCATTGTCTCTAGATGTTTCTCGTCGTCTCTAGATGTTTCTCGTCGTCTCTAGATGTGTCTCGTTGTCTCTAGATGTTTCCCATCGTTTCTCATCATTTCTAGATGTTTCTCATCGTCTCTAGATGTTTCTCATCGTCTCTAGATCTTTCTCGTCATCTCTATATGTTTCTTGTCGTCTCTAGATGTTTCTCGTCATCTCTAGATGTTTACTGTGGTCTCTAGATGTTTTTCAAAATCTCTAGAT
>NW_027258420.1:30000-42500 GCF_045791955.1 Oncorhynchus clarkii lewisi
AAAACCATTTTTTTTTTTCGTAGCAGAAATTTGCCCTAATTACACTTGCCGTTAACTACAATGCGTTATGAAAATGTGCCTGAAGCATGTTATAAAGCATGTTATAAAGCTTGTTATAAAGCATGTTATAAAGCATGTTATAAAGCTTGTTATAAAGCATGTTATAAAGCATGTTATAAAGCATGTTATAAAGCATGTTATAAAGCTTGTTATAAAGCATGTTATAAAGCATGTTATAAAGCATGTTATAAAGCATGTTATAAAGCATGTTATAAACCACTGCAAACCAACTCATTGTACGTTAGAGGTGTTTAAAGCTACAAGGTGCCCAGCTCTACGTTACACAAACCTTTTACTGATGGTTTATACTGTATGTCTCTCTGTGCTCCGTGTAGACCCGGTCCAGTCAGTCTCAGTGCTGTTGGAGCTGCAGGATATCCTGTTGAGGACGGGTCTGAAGGATCGGAGCCGTCTGCTGCTGGGGCCTTTCTCCTGTAGCGCCGCCCTAGAGGCCAGGTGGTGTAGGCACAGCAGCAGTCCTGAACCTGAGACTGGGACCCCTAAACTACTGCTGGACCTGAAGGGAGGCCTACTGCAGGTGAGCGGGAACACCCACAATCCTCTGGTTGGAGGCTCCCTGATTTCCTCCTCATTCCTTCCTGATTCCGGGAATTCTTCCAACCAGGTTTTCTGGGAAACTAGCAGAATTTAGAGAAATCTATCAGATTATTTACAACCCTGTGTGCCATTCTCACCCTAATTCAGTAACATAGAGTTAGTCCACCTTTCTGTCAGAGATCTGATGAGACCAAACATTTTCCCCATACTGTCATTCATCACCCTAATGACCTCACCCTAATGACCTCTACTGGTTATTCATCACTCTAATGACCTCTACTAATGACCTCTACTGGTTATTCATCACTCTAATGACCTCTACTAATGACCTCTACTGGTTATTCATCACTCTAATGACCTCTACTAATGACCTCTACTGGTTATTCATCACTCTAATGACCTCTACTAATGACCTCTACTGGTTATTCATCACTCTAATGACCTCTACTAATGACCTCTACTGTTATTCATCACCCTAATGACCTCTACTGGTTATTCATCACCCTAATGACCTCTACTGGTTATTCATCACTCTAATGACCTCTACTGGTTATTCATCACCCTAATGACCTCTACTGTTATTCATCACCCTAATGACCTCTACTAATGACCTCTACTGTTATTCATCACTCTAATGACCTCTACTAATGACCTCTACTGGTTATTCATCACTTTAATGACTGTTAGGGATCGACTGGTACTTCTACTGTTAGGGATCGACTGGTACTTCTACTGTTAGGGATCGACTGGTACCTCTACTGTTAGGGTACAGACTGGTACTTCTACTGTTAGGGTACAGACTGGTACTTCTACTGTTAGGGTACAGACTGGTACTTCTACTGTACGGTTCTGTGTCTCAACTGTTTTTTTGACTCAGAGATTCCTGCCTTCCTGTCCAAACCCCATCCCCAACACAACCCCCCATCCCCATCCTTAACCCCCAATCTCAACCCCAACCCCCAGCCCATCCCCAACCCCATCATTAACCCCCAACCCCATCCCAAACTCTCAACGCCATTCCCAACCCCATCCTTAACCCTCACCCCCAACCCAATCCCCAATCCCATCCCCTAACCCCCAACCCCATCCCGAACTCTACCCTCTCCTTAACCCCTAACCCCATCCTTAACCCCTAACCCCATCCTTAACTCCATCCTTAACCCTCAGCCCCAACCCCATCCTTAATCTCCAAACCAATCCTTAACCTGCAGGTGAGAGGGAACACCCACAATCCTCTGGTTGGAGGCTCCCTGATTTCTTCCTCATTCCTTCCTGATTCCGGGAATTCTTTCAACCAGGTTTTCTGGGAAACTAACAGAATTTAGAGAAATTTATCAGATTATTTACAACCCTGTGTGCCATTCTCACCCTAATTCAGTAAAATAGAGTTAGTCCACCTTTCTGTCAGAGATCTGATGAGACCAAACATTTTCCCATACTGTCATTCATCACCCTAATGACCTCACCCTAATGACCTCTACTGGTTATTCATCACTCTAATGACCTCTACTAATGACCTCTACTGGTTATTCATCACTCTAATGACCTCACCCTAATGACCTCTACTGGTTATTCATCACCCTAATGACCTCTACTGGTTATTCATCACTCTAATGACCTCTACTAATGACCTCTACTGGTTATTCATCACCCTAATGACCTCACCCTAATGACCTCTACTGGTTATTCATCACTCTAATGACCTCTACTAATGACCTCTACTGGTTATTCATCACCCTAATGACCTCACCCTAATGACCTCTACTGGTTATTCATCACCCTAATGACCTCACCCTAATGACCTCTACTGGTTATTCATCACCCTAATGACCTCTACTGGTTATTCATCACTCTAATGACCTCTACTAATGACCTCTACTGGTTATTCATCACCCTAATGACCTCTACTGGTTATTCATCACTCTAATGACCTCTACTAATGACCTCTACTGGTTATTCATCACTCTAATGACCTCTACTAATGACCTCTACTGGTTATTCATCACTTTAATGACCTCTACTGGTTATTCATCACTTTAATGACTGTTAGGGGTCGACTGGTACTTCTACTGTTAGGGTACAGACTGGTACTTCTACTGTTAGGGTACAGACTGGTACTTCTACTGTTAGGGTACAGACTGGTACTTCTACTGTTAGGGTACAGACTGGTACTTCTACTGTTAGGGTGAAGACTGCTACCTCTACTGTTAGGGTACAGACTGGTACTTCTACTGTTAGTGTACAGACTGGTACTTCTACTGTTAGGGTACAGACTGGTACTTCTACTGTTAGGGTACAGACTGGTACTTCTACTGTTAGGGATCGACTTGTACTTCTACTGTTAGGGATCAACTGGT
This sequence comes from Oncorhynchus clarkii lewisi, assembly GCF_045791955.1. Lineage (NCBI taxonomy): Eukaryota > Metazoa > Chordata > Actinopteri > Salmoniformes > Salmonidae > Oncorhynchus > Oncorhynchus clarkii. Next base: position 32,976 of record NW_027258420.1, read on the forward strand.
ACTTCTACTGTTAGGGATCGACTGGTACTTCTACTCTTTGGGTGAAGACTGGTACTTCTACTGTTAGGGTACAGACTGGTACTTCTACTGTCAGGGTACAGACTGGTACTTCTACTGTTAGGGATCGACTGGTACTTCTACTGTTAGGCTGAAGACTGGTACTTCTACTGTCAGGGTACAGACTGGTACTTCTACTGTTAGGGTACAGACTGGTACTTCTACTGTTAGGGATCGACTGGTACTTCTACTGTTAGGCTGAAGACTGGTACTTCTACTGTCAGGGTACAGACTGGTACTTCTACTGTTAGGGTACAGACTGGTACTTCTACTGTCAGGGTACTGCTGTAAGTGTTCCACATTACAACAGGGGGAAACTTCTTGACGTTTTGTCTAATGCACTTATTGCGAGCCATTAACAGAAAGATCAGTCACAACTCAACACTTAATACATAATCATACACTTCCTTCTGCAAATACTGAGTGTTTGTGGTGTTTTAATGAAGTCTTGTACAAAAACCACCCAAATTCCTCCGAACTTGAGAAATACCCACATTTTCCTGTTTGTACGTTTAGTCACCCTCCTCCACAGCAGAGTAGAGCCCAGTCTGGTTCTGTGTCTCAACTGTTTTTTGACTCAGAGATTCCTGCCTTCCTGTCCAAACCCATTCCCCAAGCCCTAGCCCAACCCCCCACCCCATTCTTATCCCCCTGCCCCATACTTAACCCCCAATCTCAACCCCAACCCCCAGCCCATCCCCAACCCCATCATTAACCCCCAACCCCATTCCAAACTCTCAATCCCATCCCCATCCCCAACCCCATCCTTAACCCTCACCCCCAACCCCTTCCCGAACTCTACCCTCTCCTTAACCCCCAACCCCAGCCTCAAACCCAACCCAATCCCCAACCCCATCCTTAACCCCCAACCCCATCCTTAACCCTCGAACCCATCCTTAACCCCAACCCCATCCTTAACCCCAAACCCATCCTTATCCCCTAACCCCATCCTTAACCCCTAACCCCATCCTTAACCCCCAAACCCATCCTTAACCCTCAGCCCCAACCCCTTCCTTAAACCCCAACCTTAAGCCCCAACCCTTAACTCCCAACCCCATCCTTAACCCCCAACCCCATCCTTAACCCCCACCCCCAGCCCCAACCCCATCCTTTACCCCAACCCCTTTCTTAACCCCCAACCCCATCATTAACCCCCGAACCCCATTATTTACCCCAACCCCATCCTTAACCCCCAACCCCATCCTTTACCCCAACCCCATCCTTAACCCCATCCTTAACCCCTAGCTCCTTAACCCCATCCTTAATTAACCCCTACCTCCTAGCCCCAACCCCATCCTTAACCCCAAACCCCATCCTTAACCCCAAACCCCATCATTAACCCCCAACCCCATCCTTTACCCCAACCCCATCCTTAACCCCATCCTTAACCCCTAGCTCCTTAACCCCATCCTTAATTAACCCCTACCTCCTAGCCCCAACCCCATCCTTAACCCCAAACCCCATCCTTAAACCCCAACCCCATCCTTAACTCCACCTTAACTCCCAACCCCATCCTTAACCCCCAACCCCAACCTTAACCCCCAACCCCATCCTTAACCCCCAACCCCTTCCTTAACCCCCAACCCCATCCTTAACCCCCAGCCCCATCCTTAACCCCCAGCCCCATCCTTAACCCCCAACCCCATCCTTAACCCCAACCCCATCCTTAACCCCCAACCCCATCCTTAACCCCCAACCCCATCCTTAACCCCCAACCCCAACCCCATCCTTAACCCCCAACCCCATCCTTAACCCCCAACCTTAACCCCCAACCCCATCCTTAACCCCCAACCCCAACCTTAACCCCCAACCCCATCCTTAACCTCCAACCCCATCCTTAACCCCCAACCCCAACCTTAACCCCCAACCCCATCCTTAACCCCCAACCCCATCCTTAACCCCCAACCCCATCCTTAACCCCCAACCCCATCCTTAACCCCCAACCCCAACCTTAACCCCCAACCCCATCCTTAACCTCCAACCCCATCCTTAACCCCCAACCTTAACCCCCAACCCCATCCTTAACCCCCAACCCCATCCTTAACCCCCAACCCCATCCTTAACCCCCAACCCCAACCTTAACCCCAACCCCATCCTTAACCCCCAACTCTAACCTTAACCTCCAACCCCAACCTTAACCCCCAACCCCATCCTTAACCCCCAACCCCATCCTTAACCCCCGACCCCATCCTTAACCCCCAACCCCAACCTTAACCCCCAACCCCATCCTTAACCCCCAACCCCATCCTTAACCCCCAACCCCATCCTTAACTCCACCTTAACCCCCAACCCCATCCTTAACCCCCAACCCCATCCTTAACCCCAAACCCCATTCTTAACCCCCAACCCCATCATTAACCCCCAACCCCATCCTTAACTCCACCCCAACCTCCAACCCCATCCTTAAACCCCAACCCCATCCTTAACTCCACCTTAACTCCCAACCCCATCCTTAACCCCCAACCCCATCCTTAACCCCCAACCCCATCCTTAACCCCCAACACCAACCTTAACCCCCAACCCCATCCTTAACCCCCAACCCCAACCTTAACCCCCAACCCCATCCTTAACCCCCAACCCCATCCTTAACCCCCAACCCCATCCTTAACCCCCAACCCCATCCTTATCCCCCAACCCCAACCCCATCCTTAACCCCCAACCCCATCCTTAACCCCCAACCCCATCCTTAACCCCCAACCCCAACCCCATCCTTAACCCCCAACCCCATCCTTAACCCCCAACCCCATCCTTAACCCCCAACCTTAACCCCCAACCCCATCCTTAACCTCCAACCCCATCCTTAACCCCCAACCTTAACCCCCAACCCCATCCTTAACCCCCAACCCCATCCTTAACCCCCAACCCCATCCTTAACCCCCAACCCCAACCTTAACCCCCAACCCCATCCTTAACCCCCAACCCCATCCTTAACCCCCAACCCCAACCTTAACCCCCAACCCCAACCTTAACCCCCAACCCCATCCTTAACCCCCAACCCCATCCTTATCCCCCAACCCCTTCATTAACCCCCAACCCCAACCTTAACCCCCAACCCCATCCTTAACCCCCAACCCCATCCTTAACCCCCAACCCCAACCTTAACCCCCATCCTTAACCCCCAACCCCATCCTTAACCCCCAACCCCATCCTTAACCCCCAACCCCAACCTTAACCCCCAACCCCATCCTTAACCCCCAACCCCATCCTTAACCCCCAACCCCATCCTTAACCCCCAACCCCAACCAAACCCCCATCCTTAACCCCCAACCCCTTCCTTAACCCCCAACCCCATCCTTAACCCCCAACCCCAACCTTAACCCCCATCCTTAACCCCCAACCCCATCCTTAACCCCCAACCCCATCCTTAACCCCCAACCCCAACCTTAACCCCCAACCCCATCCTTAACCCCCAACCCCATCCTTAACCCCCAACCCCATCCTTAACCCCCAACCCCAACCTTAACCCCCAACCCCATCCTTAACCCCCAAAACCATCCTTAACCCCCAACCCCATTCTTAACCCCCATCCTTAACCCCCAACCCCATCCTTAACCCCCATCCTTAACCCCCAACCCCATCCTTAACCCCCAACCCCATCCTTAACCCCCAACCCCATCCTTAACTCCACCTTAACCCCCAACCCCATCCTTAACCCCCAACCCCAACCTTAACCCTCAACCCCATCCTTAACCCCCATCCTTAACCCCCAACCCCATCCTTAACCCCCATCCTTAACCCCCAACCCCATCCTTAACCCCCAACCCCATCCTTAACTCCACCTTAACCCCCAACCCCATCCTTAACCCCCAACCCCATCCTTAACCCCCAACCCCATCCTTAACCCCCATCCCCACCCCCAACCCCATCCTTAACCCCCAACCCCATCCTTAACCCCCAACCCCATCCTTAACCCCACCTTAACCCCCAACCCCATCCTTAACCCCCAACCCCATCCTTAACCCCCAACCCCATCCTTAACCCCCAACCCCATCCTTAACCCCCATCCCCACCCCCAACCCCATCCTTAACCCCATCCTACCCTGTACAGTAGTAACCTGTCTTGTAATATTCTCCTTGTTTGTGTTTAGGTGTTCTGGGGCCAGGAGCATGTAAACTGTCTGCGGCTGGTGTATGAACACCTGCAGGCCTACCTCCAGAGGAACCAGGGATCTGGGTCAGGGGCTGGGACTGGGTCTGGGGCTGGGTCAGGGTCTGGGACTGGGTCTGAAGAGGAAAAGCCCCCCATTGACACCCAGTCACCCCCTTCCCCTGAATCCCCCTCCCCCAGGACAGAACACAGCTCTGATGACCTCCGCACCGGGCTGTTCCAGTACATACAGAACTCAGGTAACCATCATACCTCACTACTACCTATTCACCTGTTTCTCAGGTAATAACACACTGTTACTATCTATTAGATACAGGACTCAGGTAATAACACACTGTTACTATCTATTAGATACAGGTAATAACACACTGTTACTATCTATTAGATACAGAACTCAGGTAATAACACACTGTTACTATCTATTAGATACAGGTAATAACACACTGTTACTATCTATTAGATACAGGACTCAGGTAATAACACACTGTTACTATCTATTAGATACAGGTAATAACACACTGTTACTATCTATTAGATACAGAACTCAGGTAATAACACACTGTTACTATCTAATAGATACAGGACTCAGGTAATAACACACTGTTACTATATATTAGATACAGGTAATAACACACTGTTACTATCTATTAGATACAGGTAATAACACACTGTTACTATCTATTAGATACAGGTAATAACACACTGTTACTATCTATTAGATACAGGACTCAGGTAATAACACACTGTTACTATCTATTAGATACAGGACTCAGGTAATAACACACTGTTACTATCTATTAGATACAGGTAATAACACACTGTTACTATCTATTAGATACAGGACTCAGGTAATAACACACTGTTACTATCTATTAGATACAGGTAATAACACACTGTTACTATCTATTAGATACAGGACTCAGGTAATAACACACTGTTACTATCTATTAGATACAGGACTCAGGTAATAACACACTGTTACTATCTATTAGATACAGGTAATAACACACTGTTACTATCTATTAGATACAGGACTCAGGTAATAACACACTGTTACTATCTATTAGATACAGGACTCAGGTAATAACACACTGTTACTATCTATTAGATACAGGACTCAGGTAATAACACACTGTTACTATCTATTAGATACAGGACTCAGGTAATAACACACTGTTACTATCTAATAGATACAGGTAATAACACACTGTTACTATCTATTAGATACAGGACTCAGGTAATAACACACTGTTACTATCTATTAGATACAGGACTCAGGTAATAACACACTGTTGCTATCTATTAGATACAGGTAATAACACACTGTTACTATCTATTAGATACAGGACTCAGGTAATAACACACTGTTACTATCTATTAGATACAGGTAATAACACACTGTTACTATCTATTAGATACAGGACTCAGGTAATAACACACTGTTACTATCTATTAGATACAGGACTCAGGTAATAACACACTGTTACTATCTATTAGATACAGGACTCAGGTAATAACACACTGTTACTATCTATTAGATACAGGACTCAGGTAATAACACACTGTTACTATCTATTAGATACAGGTAATAACACACTGTTACTATCTATTAGATACAGGTAATAACACACTGTTACTATCTATTAGATACAGGACTCAGGTAATAACACACTGTTACTATCTATTAGATACAGGTAATAACACACTGTTACTATCTATTAGATACAGGACTCAGGTAATAACACACTGTTACTATCTATTAGATACAGGACTCAGGTAATAACACACTGTTACTATCTATTAGATACAGGTAATAACACACTGTTATTATCTATTAGATACAGGACTCAGGTAATAACACACTGTTACTATCTATTAGATACAGGACTCAGGTAATAACACACTGTTACTATCTATTAGATACAGGTAATAACACACTGTTACTATCTATTAGATACAGGTAATAACACACTGTTACTATCTATTAGATACAGGACTCAGGTAATAACACACTGTTACTATCTATTAGATACAGGTAATAACACACTGTTACTATCTATTAGATACAGGACTCAGGTAATAACACACTGTTACTATCTATTAGATACAGGACTCAGGTAATAACACACTGTTACTATCTATTAGATACAGGTAATAACACACTGTTATTATCTATTAGATACAGGACTCAGGTAATAACACACTGTTACTATCTATTAGATACAGGACTCAGGTAATAACACACTGTTACTATCTATTAGATACAGGTAATAACACACTGTTACTATCTATTAGATACAGGTAATAACACACTGTTACTATCTATTAGATACAGGACTCAGGTAATAACACACTGTTACTATCTATTAGATACAGGACTCAGGTAATACCACACTGTTACTATCTATTAGATACAGGACTCAGGTAATAACACACTGTTACTATCTATTAGATACAGGTAATAACACACTGTTACTATCTATTAGATACAGGACTCAGGTAATAACACACTGTTACTATCTATTAGATACAGGTAATAACACACTGTTACTATCTATTAGATACAGGTAATAACACACTGTTACTATCTATTAGATATAGGTAATAACACACTGTTACTATCTATTAGATACAGGTTATAACACACTGTTACTATCTATTAGACACAGGTAATAACACACCTCATTACAGTCAATATGGCAACAGGACAGCAGAATATGGAGACGTTGGTGTGAAAGACCTTTATAATTATATAAGGTGGTGGTGGAACAGAACGATCAGGGCTTCTGCACATGGAATAGAACGAGTTCCCAAACACTCTTTAGCCCCGCTTGAACAGAAAGGGGATCGGGGCTTCTGCATGTGGAATAGAACGAGTTCCCAAACAGAAAGGGGATCGGGGCTTCTGCATGTGGAATAGAACGAGTTCCCAAACACTCTTCAGCCCCGCTTGAACAGAAAGGGAATCGGGGCTTCTGCATGTGGAATAGAACGAGTTCCCAAACAGAAAGGGAATCAGGGCTTCTGCATGTGGAATAGAACGAGTTCCCAAACAGAAAGGGAATCAGGGCTTCTGCATGTGGAATAGAACGAGTTCCCAAACACTCTTCAGCCCTGCTTGAACAGAAAGGGAATCGGGGCTTCTGCATGTGGAATAGAACGAGTTCCCAAACAGAAAGGGAATCAGGGCTTCTGCATGTGGAATAGAACGAGTTCCCAAACAGAAAGGGGATCAGGGCTTCTGCATGTGGAATAGAATGAGTTCCCAAACACGCTTCAGCCCCACTTGAACAGAAAGGGGATCGGGGCTTCTGCATGTGGTCTCAGAGAGGAAGACATTACAGTCTGTTTCCAGTAAAACACAGTTTGTTCTCCTCCCTGGGCACGCTGTCTTCCTCCCGGACTCTCACACACGGTGGAGAGAGATCAAACCCTCTCCTGTCCCTGTCAGCTATCTGCCCTGTCAGCCGTGGTCAGTCAGTCTCTCCTCGCCCTATCAGCTATCTGCCCTGTCAGCCGTGGTCAGTCAGCCTCTCCTCTCCCTATCAGCTATCTGCCCTGTCAGCCGTGGTCAGTCAGTCTCTCCTCTCCCTGTCAGCTATCTGCCCTGTCAGCCGTGGTCAGTCAGCCTCTCCTGTCCCTATCAGCTATCTGCCCTGTCAGCCGTGGTCAGTCAGTCTCTCCTCTCCTTGTTTGTTGCATCGTTCCTCTGGTCTTTGATGCGTTTAATACAGCTCTTTCCTCTTAATGGAGACAGGAGGCCTTCCTTCCCAGCAGTAAAAACAGTAGAGAGTCTGTCTGCAACATGTTGTGACCGACGGCCAGGGAGCTGGTGCTGGGTGGGGGGTCCTCAGACCTGGGTTCAAATAGCATCCGTTTTGTTAATTTGACTCTTTGATTGTTCGTGTCTTTGAGTAGCTAGCTGGGCAGGATGTGTGACTGACGGCCAGGGAGCTGGTGCTAGAGGGGGGGGGGGGGGGCAGTCCTCAGACCTGGGTTCAAATAGCATCCGTTTTGTTAATTTGACTCTTTGATTGTTCATGTCTTTGAGTAGCTAGCTGGGATGACTCCATTGGTTCCACGGTGCCAGGCGGGCTCAAACAACGAGCCCAGATTAGAGAAAACAATACTAGTATCAGTCAGTTCTAACCGTAGTCCTGAGGCCACGGTGACGGGAGGCAGGAAGTAGCAGTTGGGTCGGTACGTTCCCTAGAAGCGCAAGGTAGTCCTGAGGCCACGGTGACGGGAGGCAGGAAGTAGCAGCTGGGTCGGTACGTTCCCTAAAAGTGCCAGGTAGTCCTGAGGCCACGGTGACGAGAGGCAGGAAGTAGCAGCTGGGTCGGTACGTTCCCTAGAAGTGCCAGGTAGTCCTGAGGCCACAGTGACGGGAGGCAGGAAGTAGCAGCTGGGTCGGTACGTTCCCTAGAAGCGCCAGGTAGTCCTGAGGCCACTGTGACGGGAGGCAGGAAGTAGCAGCTGGGTCGGTACGTTCCCTAGAAGTGCCAGGTAGTCCTGAGGCCACTGTGACGGGAGGCAGGAAGTAGCAGCTGGGTCGGTACGTTCCCTAGAAGTGCCAGGTAGTCCTGAGGCCACTGTGACGGGAGGCAGGAAGTAGCAGCTGGGTCGGTACGTTCCCTAGAAGTGCCAGGTAGTCCTGAGGCCATGGTGACGGGAGGCAGGAAGTAGCAGCTGGGTCGGTACGTTCCCTAGAAGTGTCAGGTAGTCCTGAGGCCACGGTGGCAGGAAGTAGCAGCTGGGTCGGTACGTTCCCTAGAAGTGCCAGGTAGTCCTGAGGCCACGGTGTCGGGAGGCAGGAAGTAGTAGCTGGGTCGGTACGTTCCCTAGAAGTGCCAGTTAAACAAGACATGAAGGAGAACGGGACCATGAAAGCAGCTCTCTTCATCCATAACATTACCAAACACAAGCTGAGTCACTGTGAAAACAACATATCGTCTACCTTCAAGTGGGCTGCCGAGATGGAGAGAGAAACAGAGAGAGATCAGAGACAGACAGAGAGACAGCGAGAGTGAGACAGAGTGAGACAGAGAGAGAGAGAAAGACTGAGAAAGAGAGAAAGACAGAGACAGAGAGAGAGAAAGAGAGAGAGAGAGAAAGACAGAGAGACAGAGAGAGAGACAGAGAGAGGGAGAGAGAGAAAGACAGAGAGAGAGAAAGACAGAGAGAAAGAGAGAAAGAGAGACAGACAGAGAGAGAGAGAGAGAGAGAAAGACAGAGAAAGAGAGACAGACAGAGAGAAAGAGAGAGAGTGCTGCAGATCTAATAGACTACAGAGAACTAGACTAGAGGACAAATTAAAACATATTTTCTGGCACGAGGAGCCCAGTGTTTGTTCCCCTGAG
>NW_027258420.1:45000-50000 GCF_045791955.1 Oncorhynchus clarkii lewisi
TGAATTCAGATGTAGAAACGTGATCTGTTTTGATTGAGATGTAGAAACGTGATCTGTTTTGATGTAGAAACGTGATCTGTTTTGATTGAGATGTAGAAACGTGATCTGTTTTGATTCAGATGTAGAAACGCGATCTGTTTTGGATTCAGATGTAGAAACGTGATCTGTTTTGGATTCAGATGTAGAAACGTGATCTGTTTTGATGTAGAAACGTGATCTGTTTTGATGTAGAAACGTGATCTGTTTTGATTCAGATGTAGAAACGTGATCTGTTTTGGATTCAGATGTAGAAACGTGATCTGTTTTGAATTCAGATGTAGAAACGTGATCTGTTTTGATGTAGAAACGCAATCTGTTTTGATTGAGATGTAGAAACGTGATCTGTTTTGATTCAGATGTAGAAACGCAATCTGTTTTGGATTCAGATGTAGAAACGTGATCTGTTTCGATGTAGAAACGTGATCTGTTTTGGATTCAGATGTAGAAACGTGATCTGTTTTGGATTCAGATGTAGAAACGTGATCTGTTTTGATTGAGATGTAGAAACGCAATCTGTTTTGATTCAGATGTAGAAACGCGATCTGTTTTGGATCCAGATGTAGAAACGCGATCTGTTTTGGATCCAGATGTAGAAACGCGATCTGTTTTGGATTCAGATGTAGAAACGCGATCTGTTTTGGATTCAGATGTAGAAACGCGATCTGTTTTGGATCCAGATGTAGAAACGCGATCTGTTTTGATTCAGATGTAGAAACGCGATCTGTTTTGGATTCAGATGTAGAAACGTGATCTGTTTTGAATTCAGATGTAGAAACGTGATCTGTTTTGATGTAGAAACGCAATCTGTTTTGATTGAGATGTAGAAACGTGATCTGTTTTGATTCAGATGTAGAAACGCGATCTGTTTTGGATTCAGATGTAGAAACGTGATCTGTTTCGATGTAGAAACGTGATCTGTTTTGGATTCAGATGTAGAAACGTGATCTGTTTTGGATTCAGATGTAGAAACGTGATCTGTTTTGGATTCAGATGTAGAAACGTGATCTGTTTTGGATTCAGATGTAGAAACGTGATCTGTTTTGAATTCAGATGTAGAAACGTGATCTGTTTTGATGTAGAAACGCAATCTGTTTTGATTGAGATGTAGAAACGTGATCTGTTTTGATTCAGATGTAGAAACGCAATCTGTTTTGGATTCAGATGTAGAAACGTGATCTGTTTTGATGTAGAAACGTGATCTGTTATGGATTCAGATGTAGAAACGTGATCTGTTTTGATTGAGATGTAGAAACGTGATCTGTTTTGGATTCAGATGTAGAAACGTGATCTGTTTTGATGTAGAAACGTGATCTGTTTTGATGTAGAAACGTGATCTGTTTTGATTGAGATGTAGAAACGTGATCTGTTTTGGATTCAGATGTAGAAACGTGATCTGTTTTGAATTCAGATGTAGAAACGTGATCTGTTTTGATTGAGATGTAGAAACGTGATCTGTTTTGATGTAGAAACGTGATCTGTTTTGATTGAGATGTAGAAACGTGATCTGTTTTGATTCAGATGTAGAAACGCGATCTGTTTTGGATTCAGATGTAGAAACGTGATCTGTTTTGGATTCAGATGTAGAAACGTGATCTGTTTTGATGTAGAAACGTGATCTGTTTTGATGTAGAAACGTGATCTGTTTTGATTCAGATGTAGAAACGTGATCTGTTTTGGATTCAGATGTAGAAACGTGATCTGTTTTGAATTCAGATGTAGAAACGTGATCTGTTTTGATGTAGAAACGCAATCTGTTTTGATTGAGATGTAGAAACGTGATCTGTTTTGATTCAGATGTAGAAACGCAATCTGTTTTGGATTCAGATGTAGAAACGTGATCTGTTTCGATGTAGAAACGTGATCTGTTTTGGATTCAGATGTAGAAACGTGATCTGTTTTGGATTCAGATGTAGAAACGTGATCTGTTTTGATTGAGATGTAGAAACGCAATCTGTTTTGATTCAGATGTAGAAACGCGATCTGTTTTGGATCCAGATGTAGAAACGCGATCTGTTTTGATGTAGAAACGTGATCTGTTTTGAATTCAGATGTAGAAACGTGATCTGTTTTGATGTAGAAACGCAATCTGTTTTGATTGAGATGTAGAAACGTGATCTGTTTTGATTCAGATGTAGAAACGCAATCTGTTTTGGATTCAGATGTAGAAACGTGATCTGTTTCGATGTAGAAACGTGATCTGTTTTGGATTCAGATGTAGAAACGTGATCTGTTTTGGATTCAGATGTAGAAACGTGATCTGTTTTGATTGAGATGTAGAAACGCAATCTGTTTTGATTCAGATGTAGAAACGCGATCTGTTTTGGATCCAGATGTAGAAACGCGATCTGTTTTGATGTAGAAACGTGATCTGTTTTGAATTCAGATGTAGAAACGTGATCTGTTTTGATGTAGAAACGCAATCTGTTTTGATTGAGATGTAGAAACGTGATCTGTTTTGATTCAGATGTAGAAACGCAATCTGTTTTGGATTCAGATGTAGAAACGTGATCTGTTTCGATGTAGAAACGTGATCTGTTTTGGATTCAGATGTAGAAACGTGATCTGTTTTGGATTCAGATGTAGAAACGTGATCTGTTTTGATTGAGATGTAGAAACGCAATCTGTTTTGATTCAGATGTAGAAACGCGATCTGTTTTGGATCCAGATGTAGAAACGCGATCTGTTTTGGATCCAGATGTAGAAACGTGATCTGTTTTGATGTAGAAACGTGATCTGTTTTGATGTAGAAACGTGATCTGTTTTGATTGAGATGTAGAAACGTGATCTGTTTTGGATTCAGATGTAGAAACGTGATCTGTTTTGGATTCAGATGTAGAAACGTGATCTGTTTTGATGTAGAAACGTGATCTGTTTTGATTGAGATGTAGAAACGTGATCTGTTTTGGATTCAGATGTAGAAACGTGATCTGTTTTGGATTCAGATGTAGAAACGTGATCTGTTTTGATGTAGAAACGTGATCTGTTTTGATGTAGAAACGTGATCTGTTTTGATTCAGATGTAGAAACGTGATCTGTTTTGGATTCAGATGTAGAAACGTGATCTGTTTTGATGTAGAAACGCAATCTGTTTTGATTGAGATGTAGAAACGTGATCTGTTTTGATTCAGATGTAGAAACGCAATCTGTTTTGGATTCAGATGTAGAAACGTGATCTGTTTTGATGTAGAAACGTGATCTGTTATGGATTCAGATGTAGAAACGTGATCTGTTTTGATTGAGATGTAGAAACGTGATCTGTTTTGGATTCAGATGTAGAAACGTGATCTGTTTTGATGTAGAAACGTGATCTGTTTTGATGTAGAAACGTGATCTGTTTTGATTGAGATGTAGAAACGTGATCTGTTTTGGATTCAGATGTAGAAACGTGATCTGTTTTGAATTCAGATGTAGAAACGTGATCTGTTTTGATTGAGATGTAGAAACGTGATCTGTTTTGATGTAGAAACGTGATCTGTTTTGATTGAGATGTAGAAACGTGATCTGTTTTGATTCAGATGTAGAAACGCGATCTGTTTTGGATTCAGATGTAGAAACGTGATCTGTTTTGGATTCAGATGTAGAAACGTGATCTGTTTTGATGTAGAAACGTGATCTGTTTTGATGTAGAAACGTGATCTGTTTTGATTCAGATGTAGAAACGTGATCTGTTTTGGATTCAGATGTAGAAACGTGATCTGTTTTGAATTCAGATGTAGAAACGTGATCTGTTTTGATGTAGAAACGCAATCTGTTTTGATTGAGATGTAGAAACGTGATCTGTTTTGATTCAGATGTAGAAACGCAATCTGTTTTGGATTCAGATGTAGAAACGTGATCTGTTTCGATGTAGAAACGTGATCTGTTTTGGATTCAGATGTAGAAACGTGATCTGTTTTGGATTCAGATGTAGAAACGTGATCTGTTTTGATTGAGATGTAGAAACGCAATCTGTTTTGATTCAGATGTAGAAACGCGATCTGTTTTGGATCCAGATGTAGAAACGCGATCTGTTTTGGATCCAGATGTAGAAACGCGATCTGTTTTGGATTCAGATGTAGAAACGCGATCTGTTTTGGATTCAGATGTAGAAACGTGATCTGTTTTGGATTCAGATGTAGAAACGTGATCTGTTTTGATGTAGAAACGTGATCTGTTTTGATGTAGAAACGTGATCTGTTTTGATTCAGATGTAGAAACGTGATCTGTTTTGGATTCAGATGTAGAAACGTGATCTGTTTTGAATTCAGATGTAGAAACGTGATCTGTTTTGATGTAGAAACGCAATCTGTTTTGATTGAGATGTAGAAACGTGATCTGTTTTGATTCAGATGTAGAAACGCAATCTGTTTTGGATTCAGATGTAGAAACGTGATCTGTTTCGATGTAGAAACGTGATCTGTTTTGGATTCAGATGTAGAAACGTGATCTGTTTTGGATTCAGATGTAGAAACGTGATCTGTTTTGATTGAGATGTAGAAACGCAATCTGTTTTGATTCAGATGTAGAAACGCGATCTGTTTTGGATCCAGATGTAGAAACGCGATCTGTTTTGATGTAGAAACGTGATCTGTTTTGAATTCAGATGTAGAAACGTGATCTGTTTTGATGTAGAAACGCAATCTGTTTTGATTGAGATGTAGAAACGTGATCTGTTTTGATTCAGATGTAGAAACGCAATCTGTTTTGGATTCAGATGTAGAAACGTGATCTGTTTCGATGTAGAAACGTGATCTGTTTTGGATTCAGATGTAGAAACGTGATCTGTTTTGGATTCAGATGTAGAAACGTGATCTGTTTTGATTGAGATGTAGAAACGCAATCTGTTTTGATTCAGATGTAGAAACGCGATCTGTTTTGGATCCAGATGTAGAAACGCGATCTGTTTTGGATCCAGATGTAGAAACGCGATCTGTTTTGGATTCAGATGTAGAAACGCGATCTGTTTTGGATTCAGATGTAGA
>NW_027258420.1:55000-60000 GCF_045791955.1 Oncorhynchus clarkii lewisi
GCTTCAGTATTGCTTGCCTCGAAGCGAGCATAAAAGGCATTTAGCTCGTCTGGTAAGCTCGCGTCACTGGGCAGCTCGCGGCTGTGTGTCCAGGAGGTAAAGGAGATATTAGAACAGACTGTTGGGGTTTGGTCTCATGAAACACTTCAAAACACTTATTCAATCCCCTTTCCTGGTGTCCTGACCCCCCCCCCCCCCCCCCCCCCCCCCCCTGGTGTCTGGGTGGGTGTGTGTGTGTGTGTGTGTTCCCTGCCCTCATCTCAGTGTGGTAGCACCAGGGCCTTAAGTCACCAGCAGAACAGTGTTAGTGGCAGTCCTACAGTCGTTACCCTGGTTACAACACACATCCCCGACATTGCCCTGGTTACAACAAACATACCCTGTATTACCCCTAAATTACCTCTGTATTACCTCTATATTACCCCTGTATTACCCTTGTATTACCCCTATATTACCCCTATATTACTCCTGTATTACCCCTACATTACCCTTGTATTACCCCTATATTACCCCTATATTACCCCTGTATTACCCCTACATTACCCTTGTATTACCCCTGTATTACCACTATATTACCCTTGTATTACCCCTGTATTACCCTTGTATTACCCCTGTATTACCCCTATATTACCCCTGTATTACCCTTGTATTACCCCTATATTACCCCTACATTACCCTTGTATTACCCCTGTATTACTCCTGTATTACCCCTATATTACCCCTGTATTACCTCTGTATTACCCCTATATTACCCCTGTATTACCCTTGTATTACCCCTATATTACCCCTACATTACCCTTGTATTACCCCTATATTACCCCTATATTACTCCTGTATTACCCCTACATTACCCTTGTATTACCCCTATATTACCCCTATATTACTCCTGTATTACCCCTACATTACCCTTGTATTACCCCTGTATTACCCATATATTACCCCTGTATTACCCCTACATTACCCTTGTATTACCCCTGTATTACCCCTATATTACTCCTGTATTACCCCTACATTACCCTTGTATTACCCCTGTATTACCCCTATATTACCCCTGTATTACCCTTGTATTACCCCTATATTACCCCTCCATATATTACCCCTGTATTACCCTTGTATTACCCCTACATTACCCTTGTATTACCCCTACATTACCCCTGTATTACCCCTACATTACCTTTGTATTACCCCTGCATTACCCCTGTATTACCCCTGTATTACCCCTACATTACCTTTGTATTACCCCTGTATTACCCCTGTATTACCCCTACATTACCTTTGTATTACCCCTGTATTACCCCTGTATTACCCCTACATTACCTTTGTATTACCCCTGTATTACCCCTACATTACCTTTGTATTACCCCTGTATTACCCCTGTATTACCCCTGTATTACCCCTACATTAGCTTTGTATTACCCCTGTATTACCCCTGTATTACCCCTGTATTACCCCTACATTACCTTTGTATTACCCCTGTATTACCCCTGTATTACCCCTACATTACCTTTGTATTACCCCTGTATTACCCCTGTATTACCCCTGTATTACCCCTACATTACCTTTGTATTACCCCTGTATTACCCCTGTATTACCCCTACATTACCCTTGTATTACCCCTGTATTACCCCTATATTACTCCTGTATTACCCCTGTATTACCCCTACATTACCTTTGTATTACCCCTGTATTACCCCTGTATTACCCCTACATTACCTTTGTATTACCCCTGTATTACCCCTATATTACCCCTGTATTACCCTTGTATTACCCCTATATTACCCCTCCATATATTACCCCTGTATTACCCTTGTATTACCCCTACATTACCCTTGTATTACCCCTGTACTACCCCTATATTACCCCTGTATTACCCCTACATTACCTTTGTATTACCCCTGTATTACCCCTGTATTACCCCTACATTACCTTTGTATTACCCCTGTATTACCCCTGTATTACCCCTACATTACCTTTGTATTACTCCTGTATTACCCCTACATTACCCTTGTATTACCCCTATATTACCCCTCCATATATTACCCCTGTATTACCCCTGTATTACCCCTATATTACCCCTGTTCCTCTGTTAACTCGGCCCTCTGTTCCTCTGTTAACTCAGCCCTGTGTTCCTCTGTTAACTAAGCCCTGTGTTCCTCTGTTAACTCAGCCCTGTGTTCCTCTGTTAACTCAGCCCTGTGTTCCTCTGTTAACTCAGCCCTGTGTTCCTCTGTTAACTCAGCCCTGTGTTCCTCTGTTAACTCGGCCCTCTGTTCCTCTGTTAACTCAGCCCTGTGTTCCTCTGTTAACTCAGCCCTGTGTTCCTCTGTTAACTCAGCCCTGTGTTCCTCTGTTAACTCAGCCCTGTGTTCCTCTGTTCCTCTGTTAACTCGGCCCTCTGTTCCTCTGTTAACTCAGCCCTGTGTTCCTCTGTTAACTCAGCCCTGTGTTCCTCTGTTAACTCAGCCCTGTGTTCCTCTGTTAACTCAGCCCTGTGTTCCTCTGTTCCTCTGTTAACTCAGCCCTGTGTTCCTCTGTTAACTCAGCCCTGTGTTCCTCTGTTAACTCAGCCCTGTGTTCCTCTGTTAACTCAGCCCTGTGTTCCTCTGTTCCTCTGTTAACTCAGCCCTGTGTTCCTCTGTTAACTCAGCCCTGTGTTCCTCTGTTAACTCAGCCCTGTGTTCCTCTGTTAACTCAGCCCTGTGCTCCTCTGTTCCTCTGTTAACTCAGCCCTGTGTTCCTCTGTTCCTCTGTTAACTCAGCCCTGTGTTCCTCTGTTAACTCAGCCCTGTGTTCCTCTGTTAACTCAGCCCTGTGTTCCTCTGTTCCTCTGTTAACTCAGCCCTGTGTTCCTCTGTTCCTCTGTTAACTCAGCCCTGTGTTCCTCTGTTCCTCTGTTAACTCAGCCCTGTGTTCCTCTGTTAACTCAGCCCTGTGTTCCTCTGTTCCTCTGTTAACTCAGCCCTGTGTTCCTCTGTTGAACCCTCCTAATTCACCTTGTCATTAGCAGAACGATGGACCTTTCAGGGTCGTAACTGGACTCGGTGCCGTGTGGTGACTTCAGACAGACAGCAGTGAGAGAGAAGTGGTTCGGACGGCCAACCTAACTATTATCGTAGCGTGAGACGGGTCAGCACTAACCCAGCTGGGCGTTGGCCCCATCTAATGCAGTGAAACAACACGGGCCTGCCCATGTGGCGAATCAGATCACACACCTGACCTCACTCAGCAAGACTTCAGTCCTGCCCATGTGGCGAATCAGATCACACACCTGACCTCACTCAGCAAGACTTCAGTCCCTCTGAGCAGTTTAACGTTACACACATCACTAATACGATCTCTGAATCCTCCTTTTTCCACACACACACCTCGTCACCTAGCGGCAACCTGTCTCCTATGTCGTGCTGTCACGTTGGTCGTACGGAGGAGACCAAGGAGTGATGTGAATACGTACGTTTTAATGAAGACGAAGAACAACAAACCCGAACGTGAAGCTATATAACACTAGTGCAGACACAGGCAACTAGACATAGACAATAACCCACCAAATAAGTAAGAAGATGGCTGCCTAAATATGGTTCCCGATCAGAGACAACGATAAACAGCTGCCTCTGATTGAGAACCACTCTAGGCAACCAGAGACATGCATAAACACCTAGATAGTAAACAAACCCATAAACCTCCAAAACCCCTAGACAGTACAAAAACACATACATCACCCATGTCACACCCTGACCTGTCCAAAACAATAAATACTAAGGTCAGGGCGTGACAAGTGCACTACTTTGGCTTCTGGTAGCTCTGTGCAGTGTACTACGTAGGGAATAGGGTGTCGTTTGGGACAAAGGCGTAGTATTACTAGAACGGTTAGGGCGGTGTTGTCGGAGAACGTCGTTCTAGAACGGTTAGGGCGGCGTCTGGGGGGAACGTCGTTCTAGAACGGTTAGGGTGGCGTCGTTCTAGAACGGTTAGGGCGGCGTCTCGGAGAACGTCGTTCTAGAACGGTTAGGGCGGCGTCTCGGAGAACGTCGTTCTAGAACGGTTAGGGCAGCGTGTCGGAGAACGTTGTTCTAGAACAGTTAGGGCGGTGTGTCGGAGAACGTCGTTCTAGAACGTGTAGGGTGGCGTGCCGGAGAACGTCATTCTAGAACGTGTAGGGCGGCGTGCCGGAGAACGACAGGTCATAAGGTCCCAATGTAAAGGACGTCAGGCTGAATCCCATCGGCTAGGGTTAGGTGAGGCGGTCTCTCTCCTCCCACCTCTCCTCTCCTCCCACTTCCTCCCACCTCTCCCACCTCTCCTCCCACTTCCTCCCACCTCTCCTCTCCTCCCACTTCCTCCCACCTCTCCTCTCCTCCTACCTCCTCTCCTCCCACTTCCTCCCACCTCTCCTCTCCTCCTACCTCCTCTCCTCCCAGCTCTCCTCTCCTCCCACCTCCTCCTCCCAGCTCTCCTCTCCTCCCACCTCCTCCTCCCAGCTCTCCTCTCCTCCCACCTCTCCTCCCCTCCCACCTCCTCCCACCTCCTCTCCTCCCACCTCCTCCCAGCTCTCCTCTCCTCCTACCTCCTCCTCCCAGCTCTCCTCCCCTCCCACCTCCTCTCCTCCTACCTCCTCTCCTCCCAGCTCTCCTCTCCTCCCACCTCCTCCTCCCAGCTCTCCTCTCCTCCCACCTCCTCCCAGCTCTCCTCTCCTCCTACCTCCTCCTCCCACCTCTCCTCTCCTCTCCTCCCACCTCCTCTCTTCCCAGCTCCTCTCCTCAGCAGGAAGCAGCTCGTCAGGTCAACAGCCATTAGTTCTGATTAAATAATAGAGGTTGTGAGATTTTAGTTGCCTGGGGGTTCTTGTTCTGCAGGTGCCGTGCAGCCTGGAGTATTGGGACGAGCTCCAGCATGCCTTCGTCCCCTACCGAGAGTTCAGCCTATCAGAGAGTAGCGCCTGCGAGCTGACCCTGCCCAGCCTGACGCTGACCAATGAGCAGAAGGATCTGGTGACCTCTGACCTG
>NW_027258420.1:62500-77465 GCF_045791955.1 Oncorhynchus clarkii lewisi
GGTTGCAGAGGAGGTTGCAGGGGAGGATTCAGCGGAGGATTCAGGGGAGGATGCAGGGGAGGATGCAGGGGAGGATGCGAGGAGGATGCAGGGGAGGATGTAGGGGAGGATATGAGGAGAATGCAGGGGAGGATGCAGGGGAGGATGCAGGGGAGGATGTAGGGGAGGATGCACGGGAGGATGCAGGGGAGGATGCAGGGGAGGATGTAGGGGAGGATGCAGGGGAGGATGCAGGGGAGGATGTAGGGGAGGTTGCAGCGGAGGATGCAGGGGAGGATGCAGGGGAGGATGCAAGGGGGGATTACAAGGGAGGAGGCAGGGGAGGAGGCAGGAGAGGAGGCAGGGGAGGATGTAGGGGAGGATGCAGGGGAGGATGCAGGGGAGGTTGCAGGGGAGGATTCAGCGGAGGATTCAGGGGAGGATGCAGTGGAGGATGCAGGGGAGGATGCAAGGGGGGATTACAAGGGAGGAGGCAAGGGGAGGAGGCAGGAGAGGATGCAGGGGAGGATGCAGGGGAGGATGTAGGGGAGGATGTAGGGGAGGATGCAGGGGAGGATGCAGGGGAGGATGCGAGGAGGATGCAGGGGAGGATGCAGGGGAGGATGCGAGGAGGATGCAGGGGAGGATGCAGGGGAGGATGCAGGGGAGGATATGAGGTGGATGCAGGGGAGGATGCAGGGGAGGACAATACACTTCCTGAACACTTTCCTCTCTTCCTATATTCTTTTTAATTTCAATGATATATATTTTTTTGTAATCTGGAGTCTTATGTTTCTGTGGATGTCACGGTTAGTGGTGGTATCAACACAAAGTATCGGCCCAAACCTGTCACTGCCGTGGAGACTTCACCTTAAAGGTTTTATACCTCTTACTGTGTCCTTCTATGTTTACCTGCTGTCTCCGGAGGTCAGTCAGGATGGTGTTCTAGAGCAGGAGAGTGTTCTAGAGCAGGATGGTGTTCTAGAGCAGGATGGTGTTCTAGAGCAGGGTAGTGTTCTAGAGCAGGATGGTGTTCTAGAGCAGGAGAGTGTTCTAGAGCAGGAGAGTGTTCCAGAGCAGGATAGTGTTCTAGAGCAGGGTAGTGTTCTAGAACAGGATAGTGTTCTAGAGCAGGGTAGTGTTCTAGAGCAGGAGAGTGTTCTAGAGCAGGAGAGTGTTCCAGAGCAGGATAGTGTTCTAGAGCAGGATGGTGTTCTAGAGCAGGAGAGTGTTCTAGAGCAGGGTGGTGTTCTAGAGCAGGATAGTGTTCCAGAGCAGGATAGTGTTCCAGAGCAGGATAGTGTTCTAGAGCAGGATAGTGTTCTAGAGCAGGATAGTGTTCTAGAGCAGGGTAGTGTTCTAGAACAGGATAGTGTTCTAGAGCAGGGTAGTGTTCTAGAGCAGGGTAGTGTTCTAGAGCAGGAGAGTGTTCTAGAGTGTTCTAGAGAATAGTTCTGAGGTGAATACAGGACTGACTATAGTGAAATAGGTGCTGTTCTCCTCTCTCCCTCGGTCAGACCGGGAGGCAGAAGACATATAGTAACAACATACTGGAAGTGTCTTTCTCCTCTCCCTCCCAGTGAGTCAGATTTATAAACTGTCAAACTTTAATTATTTCTTTATGTATCTCTTTACAGTTCTGACAGTGAGTCAGGTTCTCAGCAGGGTTCCTCGGGGTCCCAGCTTCTGCCCTGTGACCAGCTAGTGTCCCCCACGGCGCTGGCAGCTTGTACCCGTGTTGACTCCTGCTTCGCCCCCTGGTCCGTGCCCTCCCTGGGCGTGTCTCTCACCCTGGCACAGATACAGCTGCACCTCTACCACCACCTGGAGCAGCTGGGCACAGGTACTGTAGCACCGCCTGGAGCAGCTGGGTACAGGAACTGTAGCACCGCCTGGAGCAGCTGGGCACAGGTACTGTAACACCGCCTGGAGCAGCTGGGTACAGGTACTGTAGCACCGCCTTGAGCAGCTGGGCACAGGTACTGTAACACCGCCTGGAACAGCTGGGCACAGGTACTGTAACACCGCCTGGAGCAGCTGGGTACAGGTACTGTAACACCGCCTGGAGCAGCTGGGTACAGGTACTGTAACACCGCCTGGAGCAGCTGGGTACAGGTACTGTAACACCGCCTGGAGCAGCTGGGTACAGGTACTGTAACACCGCCTGGAGCAGCTGGGTACAGGTACTGTAACACCGCCTGGAGCAGCTGGGTACAGGTACTGTAACACCGCCTGGAGCAGCTGGGTACAGGTACTGTAACACCGCCTGGAGCAGCTGGGTACAGGTACTGTAACACCGCCTGGAGCAGCTGGGTACAGGTACTGTAACACCACCTGGAGCAGCTGGGTACAGGTACTGTAACACCACCTGGAGCAGCTGGGTACAGGTACTGTAACACCGCCTGGAGCAGCTGGGTACAGGTACTGTAACACCGCCTGGAGCAGCTGGGTACAGGTACTGTAACACCGCCTGGAGCAGCTGGGTACAGGTACTGTAACACCGCCTGGAGCAGCTGGGTACAGGTACTGTAACACCGCCTGGAGCAGCTGGGTACAGGTACTGTAACACCGCCTGGAGCAGCTGGGTACAGGTACTGTAACACCGTCACACGAAGTGGAACTTTCCAGAAAATCACTTTTGGTCTTTTTTTGTTGTTGCTATTTTCTCGTGTTTCATCTGACGTCGTTCTCATACTACTGTCACTTTAGTTGTATATTAGATTCACTCACATCTCCTCTGTCTATTCCGTCTCCAGCGCCGTCACGTCGACTCCGCCCCTTCCTGCCGGACAGGAAGTTGCCCCAGGAGCAAGAGTACCTGGTCATCGGGGCACAGGAGCCGCGGCTGTTCCTCCGCCAGTGGAGCGGTGGCGGTAACGTCAGCGCCGCCCGGCTCTGCCAGGAGATCCAGTTCTCCACCGAGCTGGACGGCAGACTGTTGGAGTACCGGAACTTGACTTGGCTCTGCCTGCTGCAGCCGTTCATACTGCAGGGTCAGGCTGCGGTCACACGCTGCTCCAACAACGTCCTCCTGGACGGGAACGTCTTCGTAGACCCGGTCTTCATCAACATCAGCCAGAACACCGTTCACAGTCTGGATACGGCCCTACGGGGCTGGCAACAGGTGAGACTACTGTTATATACTGAGTCAGTCTAATCCTAATCCTAACGTTCATCACCATCAGTCTGGATACAGCCCTACGGGGCTGGCAACAGGTGGGACTACTGGTATATACTGAGTTAGTCTAATCCTAACGTTCATCACCATCAGTCTGGATACAGCCCTACACCCCCTGGCTACCTCCTCTAACCCCTAGGTTATCCCCTCTAACCACTAGGCTACCCCCTCTAACCACTAGACTACCCCCTCTAACCACTAGACTACCCCTGGTTCTGGTTCTGGTGCTGTATTAAAGCTGTAGTGTCCAGGTTCTGGTTCTGGTTCTGGTGCTGTATTAAAGCTGTAGTGTCCAGGTTCTGGTTCTGGTGCTGTATTAAAGCCGTAGTGTCCAGGTTCTGGTTCTGGTTTTGGTGCTGTATTAAAGCCGTAGAGTCCAGGTTCTGGTTCTGGTTCTGGTGCTGTATTAAAGCCGTAGTGTCCAGGTTCTGGTTCTGGTTCTGGTGCTGTATTAAAACCGTAGAGTCCAGGTTCTGGTTCTGGTGCTGTATTAAAGCTGTAGAGTCCAGGTTCTGGTTCTGGTTCAGGTGCTGTATTAAAGCCGTAGTGTCCAGGTTCTGGTTCTGGTTCTGGTGCTGTATTAAAACCGTAGTGTCCAGGTTCTGGTTCTGGTGCTGTATTAAAACCGTAGTGTCCAGGTTCTGGTTCTGGTGCTGTATTAAAACCGTAGTGTCCAGGTTCTGGTTTTGGTGCTGTATTAAAGCCGTAGTGTCCAGGTTCTGGTTTTGGTGCTGTATTAAAGCCGTAGTGTCCAGGTTCTGGTTCTGGTGCTGTATTAAAACCGTAGTGTCCTGGTTCTGGTTCTGCCGCTGCTCCATCTCAGCCATTAAACCCAGGTCTCTAGAAGCTCGTTGAGACGTGATAAAAGCTAGCTGCCTCCCCAGTTATTGGATCAACTAAGCAAATATCCAGCGACCTGGATCAGACTCAGCACCTCCCTCCCTGGTCTCTCCCTGTTCCCCATCAGGCCTGTTCTGACCTGATCTGGCCTGGTGTATTCTGGTCTGGTAGCCAAGAGGCTGTGTGAAGGGCCACCCGTGAAAACATGGTTAAACTGGAGTGATGACACCTACCAAGATCATCTGGCCCTGGTTCTCTCTCTCTGTCTCTGTCTCTCTCTGTCTCTGTCTCTCTCTGTCTCTATCTGTCTCTGTCTTCCTCTGTCTCTCTCTGTCTCTGTCTCTCTCTGTCTCTCTCTGTCTCTGTCTCCCTCTCTCTCTCTCTCTCTGTCTCTCTCTCTCTTTCCTGACCTTCCTCCCTGCCTCAGCCATGACTGTGTTGACTCATATAAAAGACCCAGGAGACTCAGGGGAGGTATTCTGATGAGTTCAACTTCTCTCCTCAGAAGATTAGTGTTATTTGGGCTCCCGAGTGATTCAGCAGTCTGAGACACTGCATCTCTACAGAGACCCTGGTTCAGAGGTCTGAGACACTGCATCTCTACAGAGACACCCTGGTTCAGAGGTCTGAGACACTGCATCTCTACAGAGACACCCTGGTTCAGAGGTCTGAGACACCCTGGTTCAGAGGTCTGAGACACCCTGGTTCAGAGGTCTGAGACACTGCATCTCTACAGAGACCCTGGTTCAGAGGTCTGAGACACCCTGGTTCAGAGGTCTGAGACACTGCATCTCTACAGAGACACCCTGGTTCAGAGGTCTGAGACACCCTGGTTCAGAGGTCTGAGACACTGCATCTCTACAGAGACACCCTGGTTCAGCGTTCTGAGACACCCTGGTTCAGAGGTCTGAGACACTGCATCTCTACAGAGACACCCTGGTTCAGAGGTCTGAGACACCCTGGTTCAGAGGTCTGAGACACTGCATCTCTACAGAGACCCTGGTTCAGAGGTCTGAGACACTGCATCTCTACAGAGACACCCTGGTTCAGAGGTCTGAGACACTGCATCTCTACAGAGACACCCTGGTTCAGAGGTCTGAGACACCCTGGTTCAGAGGTCTGAGACACCCTGGTTCAGAGGTCTGAGATACTGCATCTCTACAGAGACACCCTGGTTCAGAGGTCTGAGACACCCTGGTTCAGAGGTCTGAGACACCCTGGTTCAGAGGTCTGAGATACTGCATCTCTACAGAGACACCCTGGTTCAGAGGTCTGAGACACCCTGGTTCAGAGGTCTGAGATACTGCATCTCTACAGAGACACCCTGGTTCAGAGGTCTGAGACACCCTGGTTCAGAGGTCTGAGACACCCTGGTTCAGAGGTCTGAGACACCCTGGTTCAGAGGTCTGAGACACCCTGGTTCAGAGGTCTGAGACACTGCATCTCAGTGCTGGAGGCGTCGCTATAGAATCCAGGCTGGATCACATCCCGGCCGTGATTGGGAGTCCCATAGGGCGTACGCGCAATTGGCCCAGTGTCGTCCGGATTTGCCCAGAGTAGGCTGTCATTGTAAATAAGAATTTGTTTGTTCTTAACACATTTATCTGCTGGGTTTCTACCTGCCTGGTGTAGATAGGTGAGGTAAAGGACCTGCCTGGTGTGGTTGATTCAGACCTTTAGGTTAGTAGATAGGTGAGGTAAAGGACCTGCCTGGTGTGGGTTGATTCAGACCTTTAGGTTAGTAGATAGGTGAGGTAAAGGACCTGCCTGGTGTGGGTTGATTCAGACCTTTAGATAGGTGAGGTAAAGGACCTGCCTGGTGTGGGTTGAATCAGACCTTTAGATAGGTGAGGTAAAGGACCTGCCTGGTGTGGTTGATTCAGACCTTTAGGTTAGTAGATAGGTGAGGTAAAGGACCTGCCTGGTGTGGTTGATTCAGACCTTTAGGTTAGTAGATAGGTGAGGTAAAGGACCTGCCTGGTGTGGGTTGATTCAGACCTTTAGGTTAGTAGATAGGTGAGGTAAAGGACCTGCCTGGTGTGGTTGATTCAGACCTTTAGATAGGTGAGGTAAAGGACCTGCCTGGTGTGGTTGATTCAGACCTTTAGGTTAGTAGATAGGTGAGGTAAAGGACCTGCCTGGTGTGGGTTGATTCAGACCTTTAGATAGGTGAGGTAAAGGACCTGCCTGGTGTGGTTGATTCAGACCTTTAGGTTAGTAGATAGGTGAGGTAAAGGACCTGCCTGGTGTGGGTTGATTCAGACCTTTAGGTTAGTAGATAGGTGAGGTAAAGGACCTGCCTGGTGTGGTTGATTCAGACCTTTAGGTTAGTAGATAGGTGAGGTAAAGGACATGCCTGGTGTGGGTTGATTCAGACCTTTAGATAGGTGAGGTAAAGGACCTGCCTGGTGTGGTTGATTCAGACCTTTAGGTTAGTAGATAGGTGAGGTAAAGGACCTGCCTGGTGTGGTTGATTCAGACCTTTAGATAGGTGAGGTAAAGGACCTGCCTGGTGTGGTTGATTCAGACCTTTAGGTTAGTAGATAGGTGAGGTAAAGGACCTGACTGGTGTGGTTGATTCAGACCTTTAGGTTAGTAGATAGGTGAGGTAAAGGACCTGCCTGGTGTGGTTGATTCAGACCTTTAGATAGGTGAGGTAAAGGACCTGACTGGTGTGGGTTGAATCAGACCTTTAGGTTAGTAGTTGACTCATAGCGTGGGCAGCATTGACTCATCGTGGCGTAGGATGTGATTGGCCTGATCCCTCAGGATTAAATAATGATCTATAACTCAGTGTGGATGTTTCCATTTTCATCTGATTACTTCCCTCATAAATAACGGCCTCTTATCAGCTCCAGTAGAGTAGTTCTGGACACTGAGCCGTGAGGGGGTCTGCCAAGTTGAGGACAGGGAGATTTTGTGTGTGTGTGCGTGTGTGCGCGCGCGTGTGTGTGTGTGTGCGTGCGCTGTAGATGGCCTCAGCTGTGACTAATCTGTGTCATACTGGACCTAGTGCCAGCAGCAGATCAATGTGAGTCAGGGGGAAAGAGAGAGAGAGGCAGCAAGAGGAGGAGGATAGGAAAGTATTGTAGGGGTGTGGAGGAGGATAGGAGAGTCTTGTAGGGGTGTTGAGGAAGAGGAGGATAGGAGAGTCTTGTAGGGGTGTGGAGGAAGAGGAGGAGGATAGGAGAGTCTTGTAGGGGTGTGGAGGATGAGGAGGAGGATAGGAGAGTCTTGTAGGGGTGTGGAGGAAGAGGAGGAGGATAGGAGAGTCTTATAGGGGTGTGGAGGAAGAGGAGGATAGGAGAGTCTTGTAGGGGTGTGGAGGAAGAGGAGGAGTAGGATAGGAGAGTCTTGTAGGGGTGTGGAGGAAGAGGAGGAGGATAGGAGAGTCTTGTAGGGGTGTAGAGGAAGAGGAGGAGGATAGGAGAGTCTTGTACGGGTGTGGAGGAAGAGGATAGGAGAGTATTGTAGGGGTGTGGAGGAAGAGGAGGAGGAGGATAGGAGAGTCTTCTAGGGGTGTGGAGGAAGAGGAGGGGGAGGATAGGAGAGTCTTGTAGGGTTATGGAGGAAGAGGAGGAGGAGGATAGGAGAGTCTTGTAGGGGTGAGGAGGAGGAGGAGGAGGAGTAGGATAGGAGAGTCTTGTAGGGGTGTGGAGGAAGGCTGAAGACCAAACCTGATACACCAGGAATTGTACTGAAATATTTCACAGCGTGGGCAGCGTTGACTACCTTCAGATGAACATGCTGCCAAGGAACATTCCTGCCCTCTGTTTCCCTTTTGGTTTCAGACAAAGTAAAGCTTGAATGGGGGTTCAACAGAGAGGTGTGGGTCTGGTAGATTCTACACAGCCAGGTGTGGGTCTGGTAGATTCCACACAGTCAGCCAGGTGTGTGGAGACATCAGAGAGGTGTGGATTTGATTTAACCAGGCCATGAGATCCTGATTGAACCAGGCCATGAGATCCTGATTGGACCAGGGGACAGGGGTTGGGAGGGAGATTTTAACCATCCCCAGCCCCAAACCCAGCTTTCGCCAGCCCCACAAACCAGCCCCAGCCTCAAACCAACTTACCCCAGGCAGGCCTACCCAGCCTCAAACCAACTTACCCCAGGCAGGCCTACCCCCCAACTCCAAACCCAGCCTTCTCCCCCTCTCTCCCTATCCTCTCTCCCTATCCTCTCCCCCTCTCTCCCTATCCTCTCTCCCTATCCTCTCTCCCTATCCTCTCTCCCTATCCTCTTTCCCTATCCTCTCTCCCTATCCTCTCTCCCTATCCTCTCTCCCTATCCTTTCCCCCTCTCTCCCTATCCTCTCCCCCTATCCTCTCCCTATCCTCTCCCCCTCTCTCCCTATCCTCTCCCCCTATCCTCTCCCTATCCTCTCCCTATCCTCTCCCCCTCTCACCCCCTCTCTCCCTATCCTCTCTCCCTATCCTCTCCCCCTCTCACCCTATCCTCTCCCTATCCTCTCCCTATCCTCTCCCCCTCTCACCCTATCCTCTCCCTATCCTCTCCTCTATCCTCTCTCCCTATCCTCTCCCTATCCTCTCCTCTATCCTCTCTCCCTATCCTCTCCCTATCCTCTCCTCTATCCTCTCTCCCTATCCTCTCCCTATCCTCTCCCTATCCTCTCCCTATCCTCTCCTCTATCCTCTCTCCCTATCCTCTCCCTATCCTCTCCCTATCCTCTCCCTTTCCTCTCTCCCTATCCTCTCCCCAGGGAAGTGGCTTTAGGGTTTAGCCACAGTAAAACACAGTAGTATTTACACACTCTACTTTCTCACAGAACACCAAATGTGCACTTAGGAACAGGGCTTTTTTCTGTTCCTGTTTGAATGATCCAGTTCGTCCCCCCCCCCACCCGGGGTAGAGAAGATAGATCCATCGCTAGTTAAAGACAGATCAGGTTTCTGTCCCCCCCCCCCCACCCACCCCCCTGAGTAGAGAAGATAGATCCATCGCTAGTTAAAGACAGATCAGGTTTCTGTTCCCAGCAGATGTAGCAGGGTTCTGACGGCCCCGTACAGGAAACGGGGGCTTTAGGTACCGTCGTTGTTCCTTGATCTATTTTATTGTCTGGTTTTTAACCATTGTCTTACCACCAACTTCTGCGTGGCAAGGATCCAATTCCACGTGATTAGAAGTTTCTCTCCCGTCTACAATTACCGTCTCTAGTTTGTCACGTCTAGCGTAGATCTGTGTGACATAGAGAGGCCCATATATGCCTACGTAACCAGGACTAATGTGTGTACAGGGAGCAGGAGGAGTAATGTAATATGTGACTGGATTAAAGATCTGGATATTCTGGTGTCTGCTGGGACGTCGGGGGCTGACTGAGAGAGCTGTCACTTAAAAAAACCTTGTTTATAACAAGCAGGTTTTTATTGACTATCAACATATCTCAGGAGGTAATATTTGTCCACATAAAGCCGTTTCTTTTATAGAGAGAGAGAGAGAAGAGGACGATAAGAGGATGAAGATGGCTGTATCGTGTAGCCTAATGAAGAGTCTCTGTTAACCGATACCGATCTTTAAAGAAGGCTTAGCACGGCATCTTAAAGATGTCTGGCAGTTTAGAAGTCAGCGCGTCGAAGTTGAAAGGTGCCTCAGATGGCGTTCCTCTATAAAGAGGGCATGGATTTGAACTCGTGCCAGCAGCTGTCCCGTCCGAATGGGAAAAAACGTCCCGTCCACCAGGTTTAATGAGGTAAAAACCTTCCCATCGGTTTCCAATAGCAACAGCAGAACAGTGTTTTTGGCTGTTAAACTCTGAGCTTTTTTTTTACTGCTGGCCTCCTTTCACAGTCACCCTGGGGTCACTCTGGGGTCACTCTGGGGTCACTCTGTCTCAATGGGACGTTGGGGTCTGTTGTGTTGAGGTTGGACTGGTTCATGAGAAGCTCTCTGACGTTGGGGTCTGTTGTGTTGAGGTTGGACTGGTTCATGAGAAGCTCTCTGACGTTGGGGGTCTGTTGTGTTGAGGTTGGACTGGTTCATGAGAAGCTCTCTGACGTTGGGGGTCTGTTGTGTTGAGGTTGGACTGGTTCATGAGAAGCTCTCTGACGTTGGGGTCTGCTGTGTTGAGGTTGGACTGGTTCATGAGAAGCTCTCTGACGTTGGAGGTCTGCTGTGTTGAGGTTGGACTGGTTCATGAGAAGCTCTCTGACGTTGGGGTCTGTTGTGTTGAGGTTGGACTGGTTCATGAGAAGCTCTCTGATGTTGGGGTCTGTTGTGTGGAGGTTGGACTGGTTCATGAGAAGCTCTCTGACGTTGGGGTCTGCTGTGTTGAGGTTGGACTGGTTCATGAGAAGCTCTCTGACGTTGGGGGTCTGCTGTGTTGAGGTTGGACTGGTTCATGAGAAGCTCTCTGACGTTGGGGTCTGTTGTGTTGAGGTTGGACTGGTTCATGAGAAGCTCTCTGACGTTGGGGTCTGTTGTGTTGAGGTTGGACTGGTTCATGAGAAGCTCTCTGATGTTGGGGTCTGTTGTGTGGAGGTTGGACTGGTTCATGAGAAGCTCTCTGACGTTGGGGTCTGCTGTGTTGAGGTTGGACTGGTTCATGAGAAGCTCTCTGATGTTGGGGTTTGCTGTGTTGAGGTTGGACTGGTTCATGAGAAGCTCTCTGACGTTGGGGGTCTGTTGTGTTGAGGTTGGATTGGTTCATGAGAAGCTCTCTGACGTTGGGGTCTGCTGTGTTGAGGTTGGACTGGTTCATGAGAAGCTCTCTGACGTTGGGGGTCTGATGTGTTGAGGTTGGACTGGTTCATGAGAAGCTCTCTGATGTTGGGTGTCTGCTGTGTTGAGGTTGGACTGGTTCATGAGAAGCTCTCTGACGTTGGGTGTGGTGGAGGGGGGGGGGGGGGGGGTGGATGTGTTTGGAAAAGTTTCAAGTAATTCACAGACCTTGGTCGTTGAGCTGTTTTGGAATTGCGTACTCTTTAACTTTTAGTGTGTTTGAGAAGCCCTCTCCAAAACCCAGGGTTCTCAATAAAAAGAGGAATGGGAAATTGAGGACCTGACTCAGTTGCACAACGGAACGCATTCAACCGAAATGAGTCGTCCACATTTGACCCCTTTTGAATCAGAGGTACGGTGGGCCTGACTTGTTCAACATCTATCGGTCCCCCGGATACAGACTCAGATACATGGTATAGTGTAGTGTGTATATTGTAGAGAGAGACTCAGATACATGGTATAGTGTAGTGTGTATATTGTAGAGAGAGACTCAGATACATGGTATAGTGTAGTGTGTATATTGTAGAGAGAGACTCAGATACATGGTATAGTGTAGTGTGTATATTGTAGAGAGAGAGTGACTCAGATACATGGTATAGTGTAGTGTGTATATTGTAGAGAGAGACTCAGATACATGGTATAGTGTAGTGTGTATATTGTAGAGAGAGACTCAGATACATGGTATAGTGTAGTGTGTATATTGTAGAGAGAGAGAGACTCAGATACATGGTATAGTGTAGTGTGTATATTGTAGAGAGAGACTCAGATACATGGTATAGTGTAGTGTGTATATTGTAGAGAGAGACTCAGATACATGGTATAGTGTAGTGTGTATATTGTAGAGAGAGACTCAGATACATGGTATAGTGTAGTGTGTATATTGTAGAGAGAGACTCAGATACATGGTATAGTGTAGTGTGTATATTGTAGAGAGAGAGAGAGACTCAGATACATGGTATAGTGTAGTGTGTATATTGTAGAGAGAGACTCAGATACATGGTATAGTGTAGTGTGTATATTGTAGAGAGAGAGAGAGACTCAGATACATGGTATAGTGTAGTGTGTATATTGTAGAGAGAGACTCAGATACATGGTATAGTGTAGTGTGTATATTGTAGAGAGAGACAGATACATGGTATAGTGTTGTGTGTATATTGTAGAGAGAGACTCAGATACATGGTATAGTGTAGTGTGTATATTGTAGAGAGAGAGAGAGAGACTCAGATACATGGTATAGTGTAGTGTGTATATTGTAGAGAGAGACTCAGATACATGGTATAGTGTAGTGTGTGTATTGTAGAGAGAGAGAGAGACTCAGATACATGGTCTAGTGTAGTGTGTATATTGTAGAGAGAGACTCAGATACATGGTATAGTGTAGTGTGTATATTGTAGAGAGAGACTCAGATACATGGTATAGTGTAGTGTGTATATTGTAGAGAGAGACTCAGATACATGGTATAGTGTAGTGTGTATATTGTAGAGAGAGACTCAGATACATGGTATAGTGTAGTGTGTATATTGTAGAGAGAGAGAGAGACTCAGATACATGGTATAGTGTAGTGTGTATATTGTAGAGAGAGACTCAGATACATGGTATAGTGTTGTGTGTATATTGTAGAGAGAGAGAGAGAGACTCAGATACATGGTATAGTGTAGTGTGTATATTGTAGAGAGAGAGAGAGACTCAGATACATGGTATAGTGTAGTGTGTATATTGTAGAGAGAGAGAGAGAGACTCAGATACATGGTATAGTGTAGTGTGTATATTGTAGAGAGAGACTCAGATACATGGTATGGTGTAGTGTGTATATTGTAGAGAGAGAGAGACTCAGATACATGGTATAGTGTAGTGTGTATATTGTAGAGAGAGAGAGAGACTCAGATACATGGTATAGTGTAGTGTGTATATTGTAGAGAGAGAGAGAGACTCAGATACATGGTATAGTGTAGTGTGTATATTGTAGAGAGAGAGAGACTCAGATACATGGTATAGTGTAGTGTGTATATTGTAGAGAGAGACTCAGATACATGGTATAGTGTAGTGTGTATATTGTAGAGAGAGACTCAGATACATGGTATAGTGTAGTGTGTATATTGTAGAGAGAGACTCAGATACATGGTATAGTGTTGTGTGTATATTGTAGAGAGAGAGAGAGACTCAGATACATGGTATAGTGTAGTGTGTATATTGTAGAGAGAGAGAGAGACTCAGATACATGGTATAGTGTAGTGTGTATATTGTAGAGAGAGAGAGACTCAGATACATGGTATAGTGTAGTGTGTATATTGTAGAGAGAGACTCAGATACATGGTATAGTGTAGTGTGTATATTGTAGAGAGAGACTCAGATACATGGTATAGTGTAGTGTGTATATTGTAGAGAGAGAGAGACTCAGATACATGGTATAGTGTAGTGTGTATATTGTAGAGAGAGACTCAGATACATGGTATAGTGTTGTGTGTATATTGTAGAGAGAGACTCAGATACATGGTATAGTGTAGTATGTATATTGTAGAGAGAGAGAGACCAATTAAGACCAATTAAAAACAATTAAAACAATTAAGTCCTGGAACTGGGTCAGGCCTTGACATGGTTAGCACCCCCAACAGAGGCTGTGGTCTTTCCAGATATGATGTCACTCTCCCACAAGCCAGGATGTGACGGCCGACCACAAGATATTCAGTTCATTGATATACGAGGGGAGCCCCGTGGACACACAGTGCTGAACATGGTTCTCCTCGCATGACTTTCTCTCTCTCTCTTTTTGCTCCCTCCCTCTCTGTCTCCCTCCCTCTCCCCTTCCCTCCCTCCCTCTCCCCTTCCCTCCCTCCATCTCTCCCTCTCTGTCTCCCTCGCTCTCTCTCTGTCTCTCTCCCACCCACCCACCCTCCCTCCTCTCTGTCTGTCTCTCTCTCTCTTTTTGCTCTCTCCCTCTCTGTCTCCCTCCCTCTCCCCTTCCCTCCCTCCCTCTCCCCTTCCCTCCCTCCCTCTCTCTCTCTCTCCCTCTCTGTCTCCCTCCCTCTCTCCTTCCTTCCCTCCTTCCTTCCTTCCTTCCCTCCCTCCCTCTCTACCTCTCTCTCTCCCTCTCTCTCTCTCTCTCTCTCCCTCTCTGTCTCCCTCCCTCTCTCCTTCCTTCCTTCCTTCCCTCCCTCCCTCCCTCTCTACCTATCTCTCTCTCTCTCCCTCTCTGTCTCCTTCCTTCCTTCCTTCCTTCCTTCCTTCCTTCCTTCCTTCCCTCCCTCCCTCCCTCCCTCCCTCTCTCTCTGTCTCTCCCCCTCCCTCTCTCTCTGTCTCTCCCCCTCCCTCCCTCCCTCTCTGTCTCTCCCCCTCCCTCCCTCCCTCCCTCCCTCCCTCCCTCCCTCCCTCCCTCCCTCCTCTCTCTAGAACGGGGATGAAGGTGCAGAGGAGTTGTTGATCAGTCACCATGTGCTCTGTAACGACACCCAGGAGACCCTGAGGTTTGGCCAGGTGGACACCGATGAGAACGTCCTGCTGCCCTCCTTACACAGCCACCAGTACAGCTGGAGGAGCCACAAGTCACCACAGGTACACACACACACACACACACACACACACACACACACACACACACCCTCCTCACACAGCCACCAGTACAGCTGGAGGAGCCACAAGTCACCAGAGGTACACACACACACACACCCTCCTCACACAGCCACCAGTACAGCTGGAGGAGCCACAAGTCACCACATGTAAACACACACACACACACACGCAGGCCAGCTCACACACACACACTCGCTAACACACACACACACACACACACTCACACACACACAGGCTGGGAGGAGGGAGGTTGGGAAACAGATGGATCTAATGGTGATTCTGATTAGAGGTTAAAAGGCCTTTTCAAATCAAATCAAATCAAAGTTTGTTTGTCACGTGCGCCGAATACAACAGGTGAAATGCTTAAAAAAGGTGTGTGTGTCTAGGTGTGTGTGTGTGTGTAGGTGTGTGTGTGTAGGTGTGTGTGTGTAGGTAAGTAAAGAAATAAAACAACAGTAAAAAGACATTTGAAAATAACAGGAACAGAGAGGCAGACACCTGTTAGTTGGGCTGGTTGAGGTAGTATGTACATGTAGATATGGTTAAAGTGACTATGCATTTAAGATAAACAGAGAGTAGCGTAAAAATATATGCAACATACTATATATAGCCTCTCTCTCTCTCTATCTCTATCTCTCTATCTCTCTCTTTCTCCCCCTCCCT
>NW_027258421.1:0-77455 GCF_045791955.1 Oncorhynchus clarkii lewisi
TCTTCCTGGGGTTTATTATGGATCCCCATTAGTTCATGTTAATACAGCAGCTACTCTTCCTGGGGTTTATTATGTATCCCATTAGTTCCTGCCAAGGCAGCAGCAACTCTTCCTGGGGTTTATTATGGATCCCCATTAGTTCCTGTCAAGGCAGCAGCTACTCTTCCTGGGGTTTATTATGGAACCCCATTAGTTTCTGCCAAGGCAGCAGCTACTCTTCCTGGAGTTTATTATGGATCCCCATTAGTTCCTGCCAATGCAGCAGCTACTCTTCCTGGGGTTTATTATGGATCCCCATTAGTTCCTGCCAAGGCAGCAGCTACTCTTCCTGGGGTTTATTATGGATACCCATTAGTACCTGTCAAGGCAGCAGCTACTCTTCCTAGGGTTTATTATGGATCACCATTAGTTCCTGCCAAGGCAGCAGCTACTCTTCCTGGGGTTTATTATGGATCCCCATTAGTTCCTGCCAAGGCAGCAGCTACTCTTCCTGGGGTTTATTATGGATCCCCATTAGTTTCTGCCAAGGCAGCAGCTACTCTTCCTGGGGTTTATTATAGATCCCCATTAGTTCCTGCCAAGGCAGCAGCTACTCTTCTTGGGGTATTATGGATCCCCATTAGTTCCTGCCAAGGCAGCAGCTACTCTTCTTGGGGTATTATGGATCCCCATTAGTTCCTGCCAAGGCAGCAGCTACTCTTCCTGGGGTTTATTATGGATCCCCATTAGTTTCTGCCAAGGCAGCAGCTACTCTTCCTGGGGTTTATTATGGATCTCCATTAGTTCCTGCCAAGGCAGCAGCTACTCTTCCTGAGGTTTATTATGGATCCCCATTAGTTCCTGCCAAGGCAGCAGCTACTCTTCCTGGGGTTTATTATGAAACCCCATTAGTTTCTGCCAAGGCAGCAGCTACTCTTCCTGGAGTTTATTATGGATCCCCATTAGTTCCTGCCAAGGCAGCAGCTACTCTTCCTGGGGTTTATTATGGAACCCCATTAGTTCCTGCCAAGGCAGCAGCTACTCTTCCTGGGGTTTATTATGGATACCCATTAGTTCCTGTCAAGGCAGCAGCTACTCTTCCTGGGGTTTATTATGGATCCCCATTAGTTCCTGCCAAGGCAGCATCTACTCGTCCTGGGGTTTATTATGGATCCCCATTAGTTCCTGCCAAGGCAGCAGCTACTCTTCCTGGGGTTTATTATGGATCCCCATTAGTTTCTGCCAAGGCAGCAGCTACTCTTCCTGGGGTTTATTATGGATCCCCATTAGTTCCTGCCAAGGCAGCAGCTACTCTTCCTGGGGTATTATGGATCCCCATTAGTTCCTGCCAAGGCAGCAGCTACTCTTCCTGGGGTTTATTATGGATCCCCATTAGTTCCTGCCAATGCAGCAGCTACTCTTCCTGGGGTTTATTATGGATCCCCATTAGTTCCTGCCAAGGCAGCAGCTACTCTTCCTGGGGTTTATTATGGATACCCATTAGTTCCTGTCAAGGCAGCAGCTACTCTTCCTGGGGTTTATTATGGATCCCCATTAGTTCCTGCCAAGGCAGCAGCTACTCTTGCTGGGGTTTATTATGGATCCCCATTAGTTCCTGCCAAGGCAGCAGCTACTCTTCCTGGGGTTTATTATGGATCCCCATTAGTTTCTGCCAAGGCAGCAGCTACTCTTCCTGGGGTTTATTATGGATCCCCATTAGTTCCTGCCAAGGCAGCAGCTACTCTTCCTGGGGTTTATTATGGATCCCCATTAGTTCCTGTTAATACAGCAGCTACTCTTCCTGGGGTTTATTATGTATCCCATTAGTTCCTGCCAAGGCAGCAGCAACTCTTCCTGGGGTTTATTATGGATCCCCATTAGTTCCTGTCAAGGCAGCAGCTACTCTTCCTGGGGTTTATTATGGAACCCCATTAGTTTCTGCCAAGGCAGCAGCTACTCTTCCTGGAGTTTATTATGGATCCCCATTAGTTCCTGCCAATGCAGCAGCTACTCTTCCTGGGGTTTATTATGGATCCCCATTAGTTCCTGCCAAGGCAGCAGCTACTCTTCCTGGGGTTTATTATGGATACCCATTAGTTCCTGTCAAGGCAGCAGCTACTCTTCCTAGGGTTTATTATGGATCACCATTAGTTCCTGCCAAGGCAGCAGCTACTCTTCCTGGGGTTTATTATGGATCCCCATTAGTTCCTGCCAAGGCAGCAGCTACTCTTCCTGGGGTTTATTATGGATCCCCATTAGTTTCTGCCAAGGCAGCAGCTACTCTTCCTGGGGTTTATTATGGATCCCCATTAGTTCCTGCCAAGGCAGCAGCTACTCTTCTTGGGGTATTATGGATCCCCATTAGTTCCTGCCAAGGCAGCAGCTACTCTTCTTGGGGTATTATGGATCCCCATTAGTTCCTGCCAAGGCAGCAGCTACTCTTCCTGGGGTTTATTATGGATCCCCATTAGTTCCTGTCAAGGCAGCAGCTACTCTTCCTGGGGTTTATTATGGATCTCCATTAGTTCCTGCCAAGGCAGCAGCTACTCTTCCTGAGGTTTATTATGGATCCCCATTAGTTCCTGCCAAGGCAGCAGCTACTCTTCCTGGGGTTTATTATGGAACCCCATTAGTTTCTGCCAAGGCAGCAGCTACTCTTCCTGGAGTTTATTATGGATCCCCATTAGTTCCTGCCAAGGCAGCAGCTACTCTTCCTGGGGTTTATTATGGATCCCCATTAGTTCCTGCCAAGGCAGCAGCTACTCTTCTTGGGGTATTATGGATCCCCATTAGTTCCTGCCAAGGCAGCAGCTACTCTTCTTGGGGTATTATGGATCCCCATTAGTTCCTGCCAAGGCAGCAGCTACTCTTCCTGGGGTTTATTATGGATCCCCATTAGTTCCTGTCAAGGCAGCAGCTACTCTTCCTGGTGTTTATTATGGATCTCCATTAGTTCCTGCCAAGGCAGCAGCTACTCTTCCTGAGGTTTATTATGGATCCCCATTAGTTCCTGCCAAGGCAGCAGCTACTCTTCCTGAGGTTTATTATGGATCCCCATTAGTTCCTGCCAAGGCAGCAGCTACTCTTCCTGGGGTTTATTATGGAACCCCATTAGTTTCTGCCAAGGCAGCAGCTACTCTTCCTGGGGTTTATTATGGATCCCCATTAGTTCCTGCCAAGGCAGCATCTACTCTTCCTGGGGTTTATTATGGATCCCCATTAGTTCCTGCCAAGGCAGCAGCTACTCTTCCTGGGGTTTATTATGGATCCCCATTAGTTTCTGCCAAGGCAGCAGCTACTCTTCCTGGGGTTTATTATGGATCCCCATTAGTTCCTGCCAAGGCAGCAGCTACTCTTCCTGGGGTATTATGGATCCCCATTAGTTCCTGCCAAGGCAGCAGCTAGTCTTCCTGGGGTTTATTATGGATCCCCATTAGTTCCTGCCAATACAGCAGCTACTCTTCCTGTGGTTTAGTATGGATCCCCATTAGTTCCTGCCAAGGCAACAGCTACTCTTCCTGGGGTTTATTATGGATCCCCATTAGTTCCTGCCAAGGCAGCAGCTAGTCTTCCTGGGGTTTATTATGGATCCCCATTAGTTCCTGCCAAGACAGCAGCTACTCTTCCTGTAGTTTATTATGGATCCCCATTTGTTCCTGCCAAGGCAGCAGCTAGTCTTCCTGGGGTTTATTATGGATCCCCATTAGTTCCTGCCAATCCAGCAGCTACTCTTCCTGTGGTTTAGTATGGATCCCCATTAGTTCCTGCCAAGGCAGCAGCTACTCTTCCTGGAGTTTATTATGGATCCCCATTAGTTCCTGCCAAGGCAGCAGCTACTCTCCCAGGGGTTTATTATGGACCCCCATTAGTTCCTGCCAAGACAGCAGCTACTTTTCCTGTGGTTTATTATGGATCCCCATTAGTTCCTGCCAAGGCAGCAGCTACTCTTCCTGGGGTTTATTATGGATCCCCATTAGTTCCTGCCAAGGCAGCAGCTACTCTTCCTGGGGTTTATTATGGACCCCCATTAGTTTCTGCCAAGGCAGCAGCTACTCTTCCTGGGGTTTATTATGGATCCCCATTAGTTCCTGCCAAGGCAGCATCTAGTCTTCCTGGGGTTTATTATGGATCTCCATTAGTTCCTGCCAAGGCAGCAGCTCGTCTTCCTGGGGTTTATTATGGATCCCCATTAGTTCCTGCCAAGGCAGCATCTAGTCTTCCTAGGGTTTATTATGGATCCCCATTAGTTCCTGCCAAGGCAGCAGCTAGTCTTCCTGGGGTTTATTATGGATCCCCATTAGTTCCTGCCAAGGCAGCAGCTAGTCTTCCTGTGGTTTATTATGGATCCCCATTAGTTCCTGCCAAGGCAGCAGCTACTCTTCCTGGGGTTTATTATGGATCCCCATTAGTTCCTGCCAAGGCAGCAGCTACTTTTCCTGTGGTTTATTATGGATCCCCATTAGTTCCTGCCAAGGCAGCAGCTACTCTTCCTGGGGTTTATTATGGATCCCCATTAGTTCCTGCCAATTCAGCAGCTAGTCTTCCTGGGGTTTATTATGGATCCCCATTAGTTCCTGCCAAGGCAGCAGCTATTCTTCCTGAGGTTTATTATGGAACCCCATTAGTTCCTGCCAAGGCAGCAGCTAGTCTTCCTGGGGTTTATTATGGATCTCCAATAGTTCCTGCCAATGCAGCAGCTAGTCTTCCTGGGGTTTATTATGGATCCCCATTAGTTCCTGCCAAGGCAGCAGCTACTCTTCCTGGGGTTTATTATGGATCCCCATTAGTTCCTGCCAAGGCAGCAGCTACTCTTCCTGGGGTTTATTATGGATCCCCATTAGTTCCTGCCAAGGCAGCAGCTTGTCTTCCTGGGGTTTATTATGGATCCCCATTAGTTCCTGCCAAGGCAGCAGCTAGTCTTCCTGGGGTTTATTATGGATCCCCATTAGTTCCTGCCAAGGCAGCAGCTAGTCTTCCTGGGGTTTATTATGGATCCCCATTAGTTCCTGCCAAGGCAGCAGCTACTCTTTGTTACGAATCCCTTTTGGCCCGACAATCTAGGGGGGATGGTAGTGAGACCCGTAACATAACTCATGTAAATTATAATTGTGACAAAGTACGTGTGAACGAAATAACCACGACAACCGAAATAATACCGTCAAACTCAGGGTTTATTTATAAACACACGGTAATGGGGGGGGGGGGGGGGGAGCAGGAAAAAGGGGCTGAGCTGGACCCAAGGAAAGAAACAACAAGTATTCAAAACACCCCTAAGCTAGACTAGCCTATTTCAACAACAGCTAACTAACTAACCAAAAATACAGTGGGTGGTCCGCCCAGTTCTAACTAGTGTGTTTTAACAAAGTTTACCTACGGGTAGTGTATGCCCATGGGCGACTTGTCTTGGTTTCCCCTTTTCCCACCAGCAAACACCATAAGCAAAAACAATACTCACAGGAGATGACAAAGTGATTTGGAGGTGCTCAAACAAAAGAAGAGGTTAATTAATACACAAAGAGAGAGATCTACATACATGGCATTACAAAGAGATTGTGCTACTGAAATCTATCAAGAACAGCTATCTACCAACATGGCATTACAAAGATTGAGCTCTCCTGAACAAACAAATGATGGGGTTTTTAAACCATGGGGAAGGAACTGTGATAGGGTAGGAAACAGGAGGAGGTGTGTCTTCTGATTGATGGGTTGATTGTTGACTGATTGGGGAGTAATGATTTTCACCTGTGAGGGGAGAAGGAGAGAAAAGAAACACACACAGGATACACACAGACACAGGATACCTGTATCCGTAACACTCCCACCCTTAAAAGAGCAACCCTAGGGATTGCGACCACAGTATTACAATTAATACTCACAAAAATTAATACTTACAACAACAACGTCAACCTTGCCAAAACATACAAAAATCATTTTTACACACGAGACAAAGCATCTGCCAACACATTATCTGAACCCTTTTTGTGGCGGATCTCCAAATTATAATTTTGTACAATCAGCGCCCAACGCATAAGGCGCTGGTTCTGGTTGTACATTCGGTGGAGAAAAACTAAGGGGTTATGGTCAGTATACACAATCACTGGTAGGGCACTGGAACCAATGTATACTTCGAAGTATTGCAGAGCCAACAACAAAGCAAGAGCTTCTTGTTCTATTGTCGCATAGTTTGTTTGACATTTATTAAATTTACGTGAAAAATAACAAACGGGATGATCTACTCCACTCTTGTCCTGCTGCAGTAGAACAGCACCAGCACCTCTGGCACTAGCATCTACCTCAAGCTTGAACGGTTGTTCAAAATCCAGAGCAGCAAGTACAGGGGTACTACATAAGAGTGCTTTCGCTGATTCAAAAGCTCTCTTACAATCAGGGGACAACACAAATGGTCTTGCCGGACTGAGCAAATCAGTCAATGGAGCAACTACAGCAGAGAAATTTTTGCAGAAGCTACGGTAGTAGCCAACCATCCCTAAAAAGCGGCGTAGCTCTCGTCTAGTGGTAGGTGCAGGGAATGCAGTTATAGCCAAGACCTTGGCATCAACAGGGCGCACCTGTCCATGGCCAACCTCTTTACCGAGATAGGTAACAGTAGCCTTCCCAAACTCGCACTTTGCCAAGTTCAGGGTTAGAGAAGCAGCTGCCAACCGTTCACATACTACCCTTAGCAAGTCAACATGATCTGACCACTCAGACGAATAAATCACTAGGTCATCAAGGTATGCACTACAATTAGGAACGCCAGCTAATACGGAGTTAACCAGTCGTTGGAAAGTGGCTGGTGCATTTCGCATCCCAAAAGCCATGACCGAGTACTGTAGGAAGTTGTCTGGGGTCACAAAGGCAGAAATCTCAGAAGCACGTGAAGTTAACGGAACCTGCCAGTAACCTTTTAAGAGGTCCAACTTGGTTACATACTTAGCAGCACCAATAGTGTCGATACAGTCGTCCAGTCTGGGTAACGGGAACGAATCTGGCATTGTGACAGAATTTACCTTTCGATAATCCGTACATAACCTGGACGTACCATCAGGTTTAGGAACCAGAATGCAAGGAGAACTCCAAGGGCTTGAACTTGGCTTAGCCAGGTCATTCTCCAACAAATATTTCACCTCATCCCTCATTATCTTCCTCTTGGAAGCGTTGATACGATATGGGTGTTGCTTGATAGGTGTAGCATTTCCAACATTAATGTCATGTTCCAACACATTTGTGCGAGTAGGAACGTCATTAAAGAGACATGGAAAACTGTGTAGTAGCCTCACAATATCATTAGCCTGTCCATCCATTAAATGAACCAGACCTGACTGGATAGACAGCAGCATTTCTGAGTTGGGCAATCTAACACACTGCTGCTGAGTATTGCGCAACTCCAAGCCATCAACATCATCAATTTGACAGTCCACTATCATCGCAGTAGTAGCAGAGGAGACAGCAGTACCTTCCTCTGTTTTTGAACTATCTAACTGTGTGATGGGTCGGGTGTGGTATGCTTTCAACATGTTAATGTGACACACACGAGATTGGCGTTTTCTATCAGGAGTTTGAAGCACATAGTCAGTTTCACTTATTTTCTTTTCAATTAAATAAGGACCAGAGAAACGAGCTGACAGTGAAGATCCTGGAACAGGTAATAACACCAGTACTTGGTCACCTGGCTGTAGTGGACGAGAAACAGCCTCTTTATCATAGTGTCTTTTCATGCTCCTCTGTGAGGAAGACAGAGCTTCCTTTGCAAGAGCACAAGCTTGGTGTAGGCGCTCACGAAAGCGACTAACATAGTCCAACACATTCTCATCTCTGGTACACAACTCTTGGGACAAGAACTGTTCTTTAAGGACTTTCATTGGTCCTCTCACTGTGTGACCAAACACTAGTTCAGCCGGGCTGAAACCTAGGGACTCCTGCACAGTTTCACGAGCAGCAAACAAAACTAGAGGAACTCCCTCATCCCAATCTTTCTCAGATTCCAAACAATATTTACGTAGCATAGACTTCAGTGTCTGATGCCATCTTTCAAGCGCACCCTGAGACTCTGGGTGATAGGCGCTTGATACACGGTGCGTAATTGATAAGGATTTCAACACCTGCTTGAAGAGCTTGGATAGGAAATTGGTACCTTGATCGCTTTGTACCACCTTAGGTAACCCAAATGTCGTGAAGAATTTTATTAAGGCTTTACTCACTATCGGAGCTGTAATCCTTCTCAGAGGAATAGCCTCGGGGTATCTTGTAGCCATACACATTATCGTTAACAAAAACTGGTTACCCGATTTTGTCTTCGGTAACGGTCCGACACAATCAACCACCACATGCTCAAATGGTTCACCTATGACAGGTATAGGACACAGAGGAGCGGGAGGAATAACCTGATTTGGTTTTCCTGTTATCTGACAGGTGTGGCATGTCCGACAGAACTGAGCCACATCTTGTTTTAAACCCGGCCAAAAAAAAATGTCGAAGGATCCGATCATACGTCTTTGTAATTCCTAAATGACCAGACCACTGGTGATCATGAGCAAGGGATAACACATTCTGTCGAAAGGCTGTAGGAATCACTATTTGGTAAACAGCATTCCAATCTCCACCTGCATCAACATGGGATTTCCATTTACGCATGAGGAGATTACCATCAATGAAGTAAGCCACGTTCTTCTTCTTTACCTCTTCCAATGAGACAACACTAGAAAAACATTTAGCAAGTTTGTTGTCAACCTTTTGGTTAGCAATCAGCTGCTCACGAGTGACTGGTAACTGTATTGCATCAGCAATAAGTTCAACGTTCTTTGATTCTTTCCTGGGCTGTTTGTCAGAGGTGATCAGCTTCTCAGAGGTATCACACAATCCATCCTCTTGATCATCCTCTTTGAACAGAACAGTGTTTGACAAATCTATCACGTCACCCTCTTGTAGTGCCTGAGCACGAGTGACAGCACAAGCGGGGAACACATGTGGATAACTCTGTGCCAACTCATTCGAGAGAGAGTGGTCACTTATATCCAATACTTCCAATACGGGTACTACCTTTCCTCCGGCAATATCGTTACCCATTATAAAGGTCACACCTTTTACTGGCAACATAGGACGTACCCCCACTCTGAATATTCCACTGAGTAACTCAGAGTGTACTTTCACAAAGTGCAACGGCACTGGGACAAAACCCATTTCAATACCCTGCACTAACACACTGGAACCACAGTATGTATCGTCAGATAAGGGCAACACATCAGACAATATAAACGACTGCGCCGCACCAGTATCTCTAAGGATTTTAACCGGACGCTGAGACGCTTCGTCATTCGTTATGGACACAAACCCCTCGAAAATGAATGGTTCATAACTGCGGTCGGGGACTGGGTCTTTCAAACTACAGTTACCCTGAGGCACCTGTTTTGTTGCAGACCTCACAACCGTACGAATTAGAGCAACACCTGTTGGTGGCTTGGCACGAAGAGGCATCCCTTGTTTTCGTTTAAGTTTGAAGCAATCATTAATCATATGTCCCACTTTATGACAATAGAAACAGGAACGCTCATTCTTCTGGCGTGCTTGATATACTACTGCTGGTCGACTAGGGCTAAAGGTAGGAAACTCAGTGGTTCTACTCTCAGTTTGAGCCGAAAACACACTCTTGTGCGTCAACACAAACTCGTCTGCCAACACAGACGCTTCTGCCAGGGAGGATACTTTCTGTTCGTTTAGGTAAACTACAATGCATTCGGGTAAGCAATTTTTAAATTCTTCCAACAAGATTAACTCCCGGAGAGAGTTGAAATCAGTTACCTTACTAGCAGCATGCCATTTATCAAACAGATTTCCCTTGTCTCTAGCAAATTCCACATAAGTCTTACTAGAAGACTTTCTATGAGACCTAAATCTCTGTCGGTATGCCTCAGGCACAAGCTCATAGG
The DNA here is from genome assembly GCF_045791955.1 of Oncorhynchus clarkii lewisi. Lineage (NCBI taxonomy): Eukaryota > Metazoa > Chordata > Actinopteri > Salmoniformes > Salmonidae > Oncorhynchus > Oncorhynchus clarkii. Next base: position 9,906 of record NW_027258421.1, read on the forward strand.
CACGAAGAACAGTAGCTTTGACCACTTCATAATTCAAACTGTCCTCCAGAGGTAGCGCTGACAAAACCTCTTGGGCTTTACCAGTTAATTTACACTGAAGTAATAGGCACCATACCTCTTCAGGCCACTTCAATGCTACGGCTATACGCTCAAATACACAAAAATAGGAGTCAACCTCCGACTCTCTGAACAAAGGTACTAAGGCAATCTGCCTACTAATGTCAAACGTGTTTGAGGACACAGCTGGTGAGGACGACTCACTAACAGGAACAGTAGGAACGAAGGCTAGCCTCGCTGTCTCTGCCTCCAGTTCCATCTGGCGCATTTTAAACGTCATCTGCCTCTGTTCTCGTTCTTTTTCTGCCTCCATTTTACCCATCTCCAAATCTAAATGCCGCTGTTCTCTTTCTGCCTCAATTTTACACATCTCCAACTGGAGAGTCTCTCGCCTAATTTGGGCTCTCTCTTCCACCTCTAGTTGGAACTGTGCTAAACGGACATCCCTCCTGGCATCACCGTTTGACAGTGGGGAGAGTGGTTCAAAATGGGACAATGTGGCTGGTGTTTTAGCCTCGCCCTCATTATCAGACACCAATGGGCTTACAGGAGCAGTAACATCCCCTACAGTGGTAGTATGCTCAGGCAGTGGTAACACAAGCACCTGCTCTTCCAACAATACATTTAACACTAGCTGTTTAACCTCCGCCTTAACTACACTCTGCGGAATCGATATTGAGTAATGGTCAGCCAAGGTCATTAAATCAACTCTACGAGATTTATCAAAAACCTCCCACGAAGGATTATCCAAAAAGGACTTCAAATCAAAAGTAGCCATCTTACACTACTTCACAAGAGCCAACGAAAATAGCAAACACTAATGCTACTTCAGCTATGACGCTCAACACTGAACTATACCACTTCAACAATCTACATGAGCGGCATGGGTGTCAGTAAAGACAAATCCCGGATGAGGCTCCACTTATGTTACGAATCCCTTTTGGCCCGACAATCTAGGGGGGATGGTAGTGAGACCCGTAACATAACTCATGTAAATTATAATTGTGACAAAGTACGTGTGAACGAAATAACCACGACAACCAAAATAATACCGTCAAACTCAGGGTTTATTTATAAACACACGGTAATGGGGGGGGGGGGGGGGGAGCAGGAAAAAGGGGCTGAGCTGGACCCAAGGAAAGAAACAATAAGTATTCAAAACACCCCTAAGCTAGACTAGCCTATTTCAACAACAGCTAACTAACTAACCAAAAATACAGTGGCTGGTCCGCCCAGTTCTAACTAGTGTGTTTTAACAAAGTTTACCTGCGGGTAGTGTATGCCCATGGGCGACTTGTCTTGGTTTCCCCTTTTCCCACCAGCAAACACCATAAGCAAAAACAATACTCACAGGAGATGACAAAGTGATTTGGAGGTGCTCAAACAAAAGAAGAGGTTAATTAATACACAAAGAGAGAGATCTACATACATGGCATTTACAAAGAGATTGTGCTACTGAAATCTATCAAGAACAGCTATCTACCAACATGGCATTACAAAGATTGAGCTCTCCTGAAATCTACCAAGAACAGCTATCTACCAACATGGCATTACAAAGATTGAGCTCTCCTGAAATCTACCAAGAACAGCTATCTACCAACATGGCATTACAAAGATTGAGCTCTCCTGAACAAACAAATGATGGGGTTTTTAAACCATGGGGAAGGTAGGAAACAGGAGGAGGTGTGTCTTCTGATTGATGGGTTGATTGTTGACTGATTGGGGAGTAATGGTTTTCACCTGTGAGGGGAGAAGGAGAGAAAAGAAACACACACAGGATACACACAGACACAGGATACCTGTATCCGTAACACTCTTCCTTAGTTTTATTATGGAACCCCATTACTTCCTGATAAGGCAGCAGCTAGTCTTCCTGGGGTTTATTATGGATCCCCATTAGTTTCTGCCAAGGCAGCAGCTACTCTTCCTGGGGTTTATTATGGATCCCCATTAGTTCCTGCCAAGGCAGCAGCTAGTCTTCCTGGGGTTTATTATGGATCCCCATTAGTTCCTGCCAAGACAGCAGCTACTCTTCCCGTGGTTTATTATGGATCCCCATTAGTTCCTGCCAAGGCAGCAGCTAGTCTTCCTGGGGTTTATTATGGATCCCCATTAGTTCCTGCCAAGACAGCAGCTACTCTTTCTGTGGTTTAGTATGGATCCCCATTAGTTCCTGCCAAGGCAGCAGCTACTCTTCCTGGAGTTTATTATGGATCCCCATTAGTTCCTGCCAAGGCAGCAGCTACTCTTCCTGGGGTTTATTATGGACCCCCATTAGTTCCTGCCAAGACAGCAGCTACTCTTCCTGTGGTTTATCGTGGATCCCCATTAGTTCCTGCCAAGGCAGCAGCTACTCTTCCTGGGTTTATTATGGATCCCCATTAGTTCCTGCCAAGGCAGCAGCTACTCTTCCTGGGGTTTATATTGGACCCCCATTAGTTCCTGCCAAGGCAGCAGCTACTCTTCCTGAGGTGTATTATGGATCCCCATTGGTTCCTGCCAAGGCAGCAGCTACTCTTCCTGGGGTTTATTATGGATCCCCATTAGTTCCTGCCAAGGCAGCAACTACTCTTCCTGGGGTTTATTATGGAACCCCATTAGTTCCTGCCAATGCAGCAGCTACTCTTCCTGGGGTTTATTATGGATCCCCATTAGTTCCTGATAAGGCAGCAGCTAGTCTTCCTGGTGTTTATTATGGATCCCCATTAGTTTCTGCCATGGCAGCAGCTACTCTTCCTGGGGTTTATTATGGATCCCCAGTAGTTCCTGCCAAGGCAGCAGCTAGTCTTCCTGTGGTTTATTATGGATCCCCATTAGTTCCTGCCAAGGCAGCAGCTACTCTTCCTGGGGTTTATTATGGATCCCCATTAGTTCCTGCCAAGGCAGCAGCTACTTTTCCTGGGGTTTATTATGGATCCCCATTAGTTCCTGCCAAGGCAGCAGCTACTTTTCCTGGGGTTTATTATGGATCCCCATTAGTTCCTGCCAAGGCAGCAGCTAGTCTTCCTGGGGTTTATTATGGATCCCCATTAGTTCCTGCCAAGGCAGCAGCTACTCTTCCTGAGGTTTATTATGGAACCCCATTAGTTCCTGCCAAGGCAGCAGCTAGTCTTCCTGGGGTATATTATGGATCTCCATTAGTTCCTGCCAAGGCAGCAGCTAGTCTTCCTGGGGTTTATTATGGATCCCCATTAGTTCCTGCCAAGGCAGCAGCTAGTCTTCCTGGGGTTTATTATGGATCCCCATTAGTTCCTGCCAAGGCAGCAGCTACTCTTCCTGAGGTTTATTATGGAACCCCATTAGTTCCTGATAAGGCAGCAGCTACTCTTCCTGGGGTTTATTATGGATCCCCATTAGTTCCTGCCAAGGCAGCAGCTAGTCTTCCTGAGGTTTATTATGGATCCCCATTAGTTCCTGCCAAGGCAGCAGCTACTCTTCCCGTGGTTTATTATGGATCCCCATAAGTTCCTGCCAAGGCAGCAGCTAGTCTTCCTGGGGTTTATTATGGATCCCCGTTAGTTCCTGCCAAGACAGCAGCTGCTCTTCTTGTGGTTTAGTATGGATCCCCATTAGTTCCTGCCAAGGCAGCAGCTACTCTTCCTGGAGTTTATTATGGATCCCCATTAGTTCCTGCCAAGGCAGCAGCTACTCTCCCTGGGGTTTATTATGGACCCCCATTAGTTCCTGCCAAGACAGCAGCTACTTTTCCTGTGGTTTATTATGGATCCCCATTAGTTCCTGCCAAGGCAGCAGCTACTCTTCCTGGGGTTTATTATGGATCCCCATTAGTTCCTGCCAAGGCAGCAGCTACTCTTCCTGGGGTTTATCATGGACCCCCATTAGTTTCTGCCAAGGCAGCAGCTACTCTTCCTGGGGTTTATTATGGATCCCCATTAGTTCCTGCCAAGGCAGCATCTAGTCTTCCTGGGGTTTATTATGGATCCCCATTAGTTCCTGCCAAGGCAGCAGCTCGTCTTCCTGGGGTTTATTATGGATCCCCATTAGTTCCTGCCAAGGCAGCAGCTAGTCTTCCTGGGGTTTATCATCGATCCCCATTAGTTCCTGCCAAGGCAGCAGCTAGTCTTCCTGGGGTTTATTATGGATCCCCATTAGTTCCTGCCAAGGCAGCAGCTAGTCTTCCTGGGGTTTATTATGGATCCCCATTAGTTCCTGCCAAGGCAGCAGCTAGTCTTCCTGTGGTTTATTATGGATCCCCATTAGTTCCTGCCAAGGCAGCAGCTACTCTTCCTGGGGTTTATTATGGATCCCCATTAGTTCCTGCCAAGGCAGCAGCTACTTTTCCTGTGGTTTATTATGGATCCCCATTAGTTCCTGCCAAGGCAGCAGCTACTCTTCCTGGGGTTTATTATGGATCCCCATTAGTTCCTGCCAAGGCAGCAGCTACTCTTCCTGGGGTTTATTATGGATCCCCATTAGTTCCTGCCAAGGCAGCAGCTACTCTTCCTGGGGTTTATTATGGATCCCCATTAGTTCCTGCCAAGGCAGCAGCTTGTCTTCCTGGGGTTTATTATGGATCCCCATTAGTTCCTGCCAAGGCAGCAGCTAGTCTTCCTGGGGTTTATTATGGATCCCCATTAGTTCCTGCCAAGGCAGCAGCTACTCTTCCTGAGGTTTATTATGGAACCCCATTAGTTCCTGCCAAGGCAGCAGCTAGTCTTCCTGGGGTTTATTATGGATCTCCATTAGTTCCTGCCAAGGCAGCAGCTAGTCTTCCTGGGGTTTATTATGGATCCCCATTAGTTCCTGCCAAGGCAGCAGCTACTTTTCCTGGGGTTTATTATGGATCCCCATTAGTTCCTGCCAAGGCAGCAGCTACTCTTCCTGGGGTTTATTATGGATCCCCATTAGTTCCTGCCAAGGCAGCAGCTTGTCTTCCTGGGGTTTATTATGGATCCCCATTAGTTCCTGCCAAGGCAGCAGCTAGTCTTCCTGGGGTTTATTATGGATCCCCATTAGTTCCTGCCAAGGCAGCAGCTACTCTTCCTTAGTTTTATTATGGAACCCCATTACTTCCTGATAAGGCAGCAGCTAGTCTTCCTGGCGTTTATTATGGATCCCCATTAGTTTCTGCCAAGGCAGCAGCTACTCTTCCTGGGGTTTATTATGGATCCCCATTAGTTCCTGCAAGGGCAGCAGCTAGTCTTCCTGGGGTTTATTATGGATCCCCAATAGTTCCTGCCAAGACAGCAGCTACTCTTCCCGTGGTTTATTATGGATCCCCATTAGTTCCTGCCAAGGCAGCAGCTAGTCTTCCTGGGGTTTATTATGGATCCCCATTAGTTCCTGCCAAGACAGCAGCTACTCTTCCTGTGGTTTAGTATGGATCCCCATTAGTTCCTGCCAAGGCAGCAGCTACTCTTCCTGGAGTTTATAATGGATCTCCATTAGTTCCTGCCAAGGCAGCAGCTACTCTTCCTGGGGTTTATTATGGACCCCCATTAGCTCCTGCCAATACAGCAGCTACTCTTCCTGTGGTTTATTATGGATCCCCATTAGTTCCTGCCAAGGCAGCAGCTACTCTTCCTGGGTTTATTATGGATCCCCATTAGTTCCTGCCAAGGCAGCAGCTACTCTTCCTGGGGTTTATATTGGACCCCCATTAGTTCCTGCCAAGGCAGCAGCTACTCTTCCTGAGGTGTATTATGGATCCCCATTGGTTCCTGCCAAGGCAGCAGCTACTCTTCTTGGGGTTTATTATGGATCCCCATTAGTTCCTGCCAAGGCAGCAACTACTCTTCCTGGGGTTTATTATGGAACCCCATTAGTTCCTGCCAATGCAGCAGCTACTCTTCCTGGGGTTTATTATGGATCCCCATTAGTTCCTGATAAGGCAGCAGCTAGTCTTCCTGGTGTTTATTATGGATCCCCATTAGTTTCTGCCATGGCAGCAGCTACTCTTCCTGGGGTTTATTATGGATCCCCAGTAGTTCCTGCCAAGGCAGCAGCTAGTCTTCCTGTGGTTTATTATGGATCCCCATTAGTTCCTGCCAAGACAGCAGCTACTCTTCCTGTGGTTTAGTATGGATCCCCATTAGTTCCTGCCAAGGCAGCAGCTACTCTTCCTGGAGTTTATTATGGATCCCCATTAGTTCCTGCCAAGGCAGCAGCTACTCTTCCTGGGGTTTATTATGGACCCCCATTAGTTCCTGCCAAGACAGCAGCTACTCTTCCTGTGGTTTATTATGGATCTCCATTAGTTCCTGCCAAGGCAGCAGCTACTCTTCCTGGGTTTATTATGGATCCCCATTAGTTCCTGCCAAGGCAGCAGCTACTCTTCCTGGGGTTTATATTGGACCCCCATTAGTTCCTGCCAAGGCAGCAGCTACTCTTCCTGAGGTGTATTATGGATCCCCATTGGTTCCTGCCAAGGCAGCAGCTACTCTTCTTGGGGTTTATTATGGATCCCCATTAGTTCCTGCCAAGGCAGCAACTACTCTTCCTGGGGTTTATTATGGAACCCCATTAGTTCCTGCCAATGCAGCAGCTACTCTTCCTGGGGTTTATTATGGATCCCCATTAGTTCCTGATAAGGCAGCAGCTAGTCTTCCTGGTGTTTATTATGGATCCCCATTAGTTTCTGCCATGGCAGCAGCTACTCTTCCTGGGGTTTATTATGGATCCCCAGTAGTTCCTGCCAAGGCAGCAGCTAGTCTTCCTGTGGTTTATTATGGATCCCCATTAGTTCCTGCCAAGGCAGCAGCTACTCTTCCTGGGGTTTATTATGGATCCCCATTAGTTCCTGCCAAGGCAGCAGCTACTTTTCCTGGGGTTTATTATGGATCCCCATTAGTTCCTGCCAAGGCAGCAGCTACTTTTCCTGGGGTTTATTATGGATCCCCATTAGTTCCTGCCAAGGCAGCAGCTAGTCTTCCTGGGGTTTATTATGGATCCCCATTAGTTCCTGCCAAGGCAGCAGCTACTCTTCCTGAGGTTTATTATGGAACCCCATTAGTTCCTGCCAAGGCAGCAGCTAGTCTTCCTGGGGTATATTATGGATCTCCATTAGTTCCTGCCAAGGCAGCAGCTAGCCTTCCTGGGGTTTATTATGGATCCCCATTAGTTCCTGCCAAGGCAGCAGCTAGTCTTCCTGGGGTTTATTATGGGTCCCCATTAGTTCCTGCCAAGGCAGCAGCTACTCTTCCTGAGGTTTATTATGGAACCCCATTAGTTCCTGATAAGGCAGCAGCTACTCTTCCTGGGGTTTATTATGGATCCCCATTAGTTCCTGCCAAGGCAGCAGCTAGTCTTCCTGAGGTTTTTTATGGATCCCCATTAGTTCCTGCCAAGGCAGCAGCTACTCTTCCCGTGGTTTATTATGGATCCCCATTAGTTCCTGCCAATGCAGCAGCTAGTCTTCCTGGGGTTTATTATGGATCCCTGTTAGTTCCTGCCAAGACAGCAGCTGCTCTTCCTGTGGTTTAGTATGGATCCCCATTAGTTCCTGCCAAGGCAGCAGCTACTCTTCCTGGAGTTTATTATGGATCCCCATTAGTTCCTGCCAAGGCAGCAGCTACTCTCCCTGGGGTTTATTATGGACCCCCATTAGTTCCTGCCAAGACAGCAGCTACTTTTCCTGTGGTTTATTATGGATCCCCATTAGTTCCTGCCAAGGCAGCAGCTACTCTTCCTGGGGTTTATTATGGATCCCCATTAGTTCCTGCCAAGGCAGCAGCTACTCTTCCTGGGGTTTATTATGGACCCCCATTAATTTCTGCCAAGGCAGCAGCTACTCTTCCTGGGGTTTATTATGGATCCCCATTAGTTCCTGCCAAGGCAGCATCTAGTCTTCCTGGGGTTTATTATGGATCCCCATTAGTTCCTGCCAAGGCAGCAGCTCGTCTTCCTGGGGTTTATTATGGATCCCCATTAGTTCCTGCCAAGGCAGCAGCTAGTCTTCCTGGGGTTTATCATCGATCCCCATTAGTTCCTGCCAAGGCAGCAGCTAGTCTTCCTGGGGTTTATTATGGATCCCCATTAGTTCCTGCCAAGGCAGCAGCTAGTCTTCCTGGGGTTTATTATGGATCCCCATTAGTTCCTGCCAAGGCAGCAGCTAGTCTTCCTGTGGTTTATTATGGATCCCCATTAGTTCCTGCCAAGGCAGCAGCTACTCTTCCTGGGGTTTATTATGGATCCCCATTAGTTCCTGCCAAGGCAGCAGCTACTTTTCCTGTGGTTTATTATGGATCCCCATTAGTTCCTGCCAAGGCAGCAGCTACTCTTCCTGGGGTTTATTATGGATCCCCATTAGTTCCTGCCAAGGCAGCAGCTACTCTTCCTGGAGTTTATTATGGATCCCCATTAGTTCCTGCCAAGGCAGCAGCTACTCTTCCTGGGGTTTATTATGGACCCCCATTAGTTCCTGCCAAGACAGCAGCTACTCTTCCTGTGGTTTATTATGGATCTCCATTAGTTCCTGCCAAGGCAGCAGCTACTCTTCCTGGGTTTATTATGGATCCCCATTAGTTCCTGCCAAGGCAGCAGCTACTCTTCCTGGGGTTTATATTGGACCCCCATTAGTTCCTGCCAAGGCAGCAGCTACTCTTCCTGAGGTGTATTATGGATCCCCATTGGTTCCTGCCAAGGCAGCAGCTACTCTTCTTGGGGTTTATTATGGATCCCCATTAGTTCCTGCCAAGGCAGCAACTACTCTTCCTGGGGTTTATTATGGAACCCCATTAGTTCCTGCCAATGCAGCAGCTACTCTTCCTGGGGTTTATTATGGATCCCCATTAGTTCCTGATAAGGCAGCAGCTAGTCTTCCTGGTGTTTATTATGGATCCCCATTAGTTTCTGCCATGGCAGCAGCTACTCTTCCTGGGGTTTATTATGGATCCCCAGTAGTTCCTGCCAAGGCAGCAGCTAGTCTTCCTGTGGTTTATTATGGATCCCCATTAGTTCCTGCCAAGGCAGCAGCTACTCTTCCTGGGGTTTATTATGGATCCCCATTAGTTCCTGCCAAGGCAGCAGCTACTTTTCCTGGGGTTTATTATGGATCCCCATTAGTTCCTGCCAAGGCAGCAGCTACTTTTCCTGGGGTTTATTATGGATCCCCATTAGTTCCTGCCAAGGCAGCAGCTAGTCTTCCTGGGGTTTATTATGGATCCCCATTAGTTCCTGCCAAGGCAGCAGCTACTCTTCCTGAGGTTTATTATGGAACCCCATTAGTTCCTGCCAAGGCAGCAGCTAGTCTTCCTGGGGTATATTATGGATCTCCATTAGTTCCTGCCAAGGCAGCAGCTAGCCTTCCTGGGGTTTATTATGGATCCCCATTAGTTCCTGCCAAGGCAGCAGCTAGTCTTCCTGGGGTTTATTATGGGTCCCCATTAGTTCCTGCCAAGGCAGCAGCTACTCTTCCTGAGGTTTATTATGGAACCCCATTAGTTCCTGATAAGGCAGCAGCTACTCTTCCTGGGGTTTATTATGGATCCCCATTAGTTCCTGCCAAGGCAGCAGCTAGTCTTCCTGAGGTTTTTTATGGATCCCCATTAGTTCCTGCCAAGGCAGCAGCTACTCTTCCCGTGGTTTATTATGGATCCCCATTAGTTCCTGCCAATGCAGCAGCTAGTCTTCCTGGGGTTTATTATGGATCCCTGTTAGTTCCTGCCAAGACAGCAGCTGCTCTTCCTGTGGTTTAGTATGGATCCCCATTAGTTCCTGCCAAGGCAGCAGCTACTCTTCCTGGAGTTTATTATGGATCCCCATTAGTTCCTGCCAAGGCAGCAGCTACTCTCCCTGGGGTTTATTATGGACCCCCATTAGTTCCTGCCAAGACAGCAGCTACTTTTCCTGTGGTTTATTATGGATCCCCATTAGTTCCTGCCAAGGCAGCAGCTACTCTTCCTGGGGTTTATTATGGATCCCCATTAGTTCCTGCCAAGGCAGCAGCTACTCTTCCTGGGGTTTATTATGGACCCCCATTAATTTCTGCCAAGGCAGCAGCTACTCTTCCTGGGGTTTATTATGGATCCCCATTAGTTCCTGCCAAGGCAGCATCTAGTCTTCCTGGGGTTTATTATGGATCCCCATTAGTTCCTGCCAAGGCAGCAGCTCGTCTTCCTGGGGTTTATTATGGATCCCCATTAGTTCCTGCCAAGGCAGCAGCTAGTCTTCCTGGGGTTTATCATCGATCCCCATTAGTTCCTGCCAAGGCAGCAGCTAGTCTTCCTGGGGTTTATTATGGATCCCCATTAGTTCCTGCCAAGGCAGCAGCTAGTCTTCCTGGGGTTTATTATGGATCCCCATTAGTTCCTGCCAAGGCAGCAGCTAGTCTTCCTGTGGTTTATTATGGATCCCCATTAGTTCCTGCCAAGGCAGCAGCTACTCTTCCTGGGGTTTATTATGGATCCCCATTAGTTCCTGCCAAGGCAGCAGCTACTTTTCCTGTGGTTTATTATGGATCCCCATTAGTTCCTGCCAAGGCAGCAGCTACTCTTCCTGGGGTTTATTATGGATCCCCATTAGTTCCTGCCAAGGCAGCAGCTAGTCTTCCTGGGGTTTATTATGGATCCCCATTAGTTCCTGCCAAGGCAGCAGCTACTCTTCCTGAGGTTTATTATGGAACCCCATTAGTTCCTGCCAAGGCAGCAGCTAGTCTTCCTGGGGTTTATTATGGATCTCCATTAGTTCCTGCCAAGGCAGCAGCTAGTCTTCCTGGGGTTTATTATGGATCCCCATTAGTTCCTGCCAAGGCAGCAGCTACTCTTCCTGGGGTTTATTATGGATCCCCATTAGTTCCTGCCAAGGCAGCAGCTACTCTTCCTGGGGTTTATTATGGATCCCCATTAGTTCCTGCCAAGGCAGCAGCTTGTCTTCCTGGGGTTTATTATGGATCCCCATTAGTTCCTGCCAAGGCAGCAGCTAGTCTTCCTGGGGTTTATTATGGATCCCCATTAGTTCCTGCCAAGGCAGCAGCTACTATTCCTGAGGTTTATTATGGAACCCCATTAGTTCCTGCCAAGGCAGCAGCTAGTCTTCCTGGGGTTTATTATGGATCTCCATTAGTTCCTGCCAAGGCAGCAGCTAGTCTTCCTGGGGTTTATTATGGATCCCCATTAGTTCCTGCCAAGGCAGCAGCTACTTTTCCTGGGGTTTATTATGGATCCCCATTAGTTCCTGCCAAGGCAGCAGCTACTCTTCCTGGGGTTTATTATGGATCCCCATTAGTTCCTGCCAAGGCAGCAGCTTGTCTTCCTGGGGTTTATTATGGATCCCCATTAGTTCCTGCCAAGGCAGCAGCTAGTCTTCCTGGGGTTTATTATGGATCCCCATTAGTTCCTGCCAAGGCAGCAGCTACTCTTCCTTAGTTTTATTATGGAACCCCATTACTTCCTGATAAGGCAGCAGCTAGTCTTCCTGGGGTTTATTATGGATCCCCATTAGTTCCTGCCAAGGCAGCAGCTACTCGTCCTGGGGTTTATTATGGATCCCCATTAGTTCCTGCCAAGGCAGCAGCTAGTCTTCCTGGGGTTTATTATGGATCCCCAATAGTTCCTGCCAAGACAGCAGCTACTCTTCCCGTGGTTTATTATGGATCCCCATTAGTTCCTGCCAAGGCAGCAGCTAGTCTTCCTGGGGTTTATTATGGATCCCCATTAGTTCCTGCCAAGACAGCAGCTACTCTTCCTGTGGTTTAGTATGGATCCCCATTAGTTCCTGCCAAGGCAGCAGCTAATCTTCCTGGAGTTTATTATGGATCCCCATTAGTTCCTGCCAAGGCAGCAGCTACTCTTCCTGGGGTTTATTATGGACCCCCATTAGCTCCTGCCAAGACAGCAGCTACTCTTCCTGTGGTTTATTATGGATCCCCATTAGTTCCTGCCAAGGCAGCAGCTACTCTTCCTGGGTTTATTATGGATCCCCATTAGTTCCTGCCAAGGCAGCGGCTACTCTTCCTGGGGTTTATATTGGACCCCCATTAGTTCCTGCCAAGGCAGCAGCTACTCTTCCTGAGGTGTATTATGGATCCCCATTGGTTCCTGCCAAGGCAGCAGCTACTCTTCTTGGGGTTTATTATGGATCCCCATTAGTTCCTGCCAAGGCAGCAACTACTCTTCCTGGGGTTTATTATGGAACCCCATTAGTTCCTGCCAATGCAGCAGCTACTCTTCCTGGGGTTTATTATGGATCCCCATTAGTTCCTGATAAGGCAGCAGCTAGTCTTCCTGGTGTTTATTATGGATCCCCATTAGTTTCTGCCATGGCAGCAGCTACTCTTCCTGGGGTTTATTATGGATCCCCAGTAGTTCCTGCCAAGGCAGCAGCTAGTCTTCCTGTGGTTTATTATGGATCCCCATTAGTTCCTGCCAAGGCAGCAGCTACTTTTCCTGGGGTTTATTATGGATCCCCATTAGTTCCTGCCAAGGCAGCAGCTAGTCTTCCTGGGGTTTATTATGGATCCCCATTAGTTCCTGCCAAGGCAGCAGCTACTCTTCCTTAGTTTTATTATGGAACCCCATTACTTCCTGATAAGGCAGCAGCTAGTCTTCCTGGGGTTTATTATGGATCCCCATTAGTTTCTGCCAAGGCAGCAGCTACTCTTCCTGGGGTTTATTATGGATCCCCATTAGTTCCTGCCAAGGCAGCAGCTAGTCTTCCTGGGGTTTATTATGGATCCCCATTAGTTCCTGCCAAGACAGCAGCTACTCTTCCCGTGGTTTATTATGGATCCCCATTAGTTCCTGCCAAGGCAGCAGCTAGTCTTCCTGGGGTTTATTATGGATCCCCATTAGTTCCTGCCAAGACAGCAGCTACTCTTCCTGTGGTTTAGTATGGATCCCCATTAGTTCCTGCCAAGGCAGCAGCTAATCTTCCTGGAGTTTATTATGGATCCCCATTAGTTCCTGCCAAGGCAGCAGCTACTCTTCCTGGGGTTTATTATGGACCCCCATTAGCTCCTGCCAAGACAGCAGCTACTCTTCCTGTGGTTTATTATGGATCCCCATTAGTTCCTGCCAAGGCAGCAGCTACTCTTCCTGGGTTTATTATGGATCCCCATTAGTTCCTGCCAAGGCAGCGGCTACTCTTCCTGGGGTTTATATTGGACCCCCATTAGTTCCTGCCAAGGCAGCAGCTACTCTTCCTGAGGTGTATTATGGATCCCCATTGGTTCCTGCCAAGGCAGCAGCTACTCTTCTTGGGGTTTATTATGGATCCCCATTAGTTCCTGCCAAGGCAGCAACTACTCTTCCTGGGGTTTATTATGGAACCCCATTAGTTCCTGCCAATGCAGCAGCTACTCTTCCTGGGGTTTATTATGGATCCCCATTAGTTCCTGATAAGGCAGCAGCTAGTCTTCCTGGTGTTTATTATGGATCCCCATTAGTTTCTGCCATGGCAGCAGCTACTCTTCCTGGGGTTTATTATGGATCCCCAGTAGTTCCTGCCAAGGCAGCAGCTAGTCTTCCTGTGGTTTATTATGGATCCCCATTAGTTCCTGCCAAGGCAGCAGCTACTTTTCCTGGGGTTTATTATGGATCCCCATTAGTTCCTGCCAAGGCAGCAGCTACTTTTCCTGGGGTTTATTATGGATCCCCATTAGTTCCTGCCAAGGCAGCAGCTAGTCTTCCTGGGGTTTATTATGGATCCCCATTAGTTCCTGCCAAGGCAGCAGCTTGTCTTCCTGGGGTTTATTATGGATCCCCATTAGTTCCTGCCAAGGCAGCAGCTAGTCTTCCTGGGGTTTATTATGGATCCCCATTAGTTCCTGCCAAGGCAGCAGCTACTCTTCCTGAGGTTTATTATGGAACCCCATTAGTTCCTGCCAAGGCAGCAGCTAGTCTTCCTGGGGTTTATTATGGATCTCCATTAGTTCCTGCCAATGCAGCAGCTAGTCTTCCTGGGGTTTATTATGGATCCCCATTAGTTCCTGCCAAGGCAGCAGCTACTTTTCCTGGGGTTTATTATGGATCCCCATTAGTTCCTGCCAAGGCAGCAGCTACTCTTCCTGGGGTTTATTATGGATCCCCATTAGTTCCTGCCAAGGCAGCAGCTTGTCTTCCTGGGGTTTATTATGGATCCCCATTAGTTCCTGCCAAGGCAGCAGCTAGTCTTCCTGGGGTTTATTATGGATCCCCATTAGTTCCTGCCAAGGCAGCAGCTACTCTTCCTTAGTTTTATTATGGAACCCCATTACTTCCTGATAAGGCAGCAGCTAGTCTTCCTGGGGTTTATTATGGATCCCCATTAGTTTCTGCCAAGGCAGCAGCTACTCTTCCTGGGGTTTATTATGGATCCCCATTAGTTCCTGCCAAGGCAGCAGCTAGTCTTCCTGGGGTTTATTATGGATCCCCATTAGTTCCTGCCAAGGCAGCAGCTACTCTTCCTTAGTTTTATTATGGAACCCCATTACTTCCTGATAAGGCAGCAGCTAGTCTTCCTGGGGTTTATTATGGATCCCCATTAGTTTCTGCCAAGGCAGCAGCTACTCTTCCTGTGGTTTAGTATGGATCCCCATTAGTTCCTGCCAAGGCAGCAGCTAATCTTCCTGGAGTTTATTATGGATCCCCATTAGTTCCTGCCAAGGCAGCAGCTACTCTTCCTGGGGTTTATTATGGACCCCCATTAGCTCCTGCCAAGACAGCAGCTACTCTTCCTGTGGTTTATTATGGATCCCCATTAGTTCCTGCCAAGGCAGCAGCTACTCTTCCTGGGTTTATTATGGATCCCCATTAGTTCCTGCCAAGGCAGCGGCTACTCTTCCTGGGGTTTATATTGGACCCCCATTAGTTCCTGCCAAGGCAGCAGCTACTCTTCCTGAGGTGTATTATGGATCCCCATTGGTTCCTGCCAAGGCAGCAGCTACTCTTCTTGGGGTTTATTATGGATCCCCATTAGTTCCTGCCAAGGCAGCAACTACTCTTCCTGGGGTTTATTATGGAACCCCATTAGTTCCTGCCAATGCAGCAGCTACTCTTCCTGGGGTTTATTATGGATCCCCATTAGTTCCTGATAAGGCAGCAGCTAGTCTTCCTGGTGTTTATTATGGATCCCCATTAGTTTCTGCCATGGCAGCAGCTACTCTTCCTGGGGTTTATTATGGATCCCCAGTAGTTCCTGCCAAGGCAGCAGCTAGTCTTCCTGTGGTTTATTATGGATCCCCATTAGTTCCTGCCAAGGCAGCAGCTACTTTTCCTGGGGTTTATTATGGATCCCCATTAGTTCCTGCCAAGGCAGCAGCTACTTTTCCTGGGGTTTATTATGGATCCCCATTAGTTCCTGCCAAGGCAGCAGCTAGTCTTCCTGGGGTTTATTATGGATCCCCATTAGTTCCTGCCAAGGCAGCAGCTTGTCTTCCTGGGGTTTATTATGGATCCCCATTAGTTCCTGCCAAGGCAGCAGCTAGTCTTCCTGGGGTTTATTATGGATCCCCATTAGTTCCTGCCAAGGCAGCAGCTACTCTTCCTGAGGTTTATTATGGAACCCCATTAGTTCCTGCCAAGGCAGCAGCTAGTCTTCCTGGGGTTTATTATGGATCTCCATTAGTTCCTGCCAATGCAGCAGCTAGTCTTCCTGGGGTTTATTATGGATCCCCATTAGTTCCTGCCAAGGCAGCAGCTACTTTTCCTGGGGTTTATTATGGATCCCCATTAGTTCCTGCCAAGGCAGCAGCTACTCTTCCTGGGGTTTATTATGGATCCCCATTAGTTCCTGCCAAGGCAGCATTTTGTCTTCCTGGGGTTTATTATGGATCCCCATTAGTTCCTGCCAAGGCAGCAGCTAGTCTTCCTGGGGTTTATTATGGATCCCCATTAGTTCCTGCCAAGGCAGCAGCTACTCTTCCTGGGGTTTATATTGGACCCCCATTAGTTCCTGCCAAGGCAGCAGATACTCTTCCTGAGGTGTATTATGGATCCCCATTGGTTCCTGCCAAGGCAGCAGCTACTCTTCTTGGGGTTTATTATGGATCCCCATTAGTTCCTGCCAAGGCAGCAACTACTCTTCCTGGGGTTTATTATGGAACCCCATTAGTTCCTGCCAATGCAGCAGCTACTCTTCCTGGGGTTTATTATGGATCCCCATTAGTTCCTGATAAGGCAGCAGCTAGTCTTCCTGGTGTTTATTATGGATCCCCATTAGTTTCTGCCATGGCAGCAGCTACTCTTCCTGGGGTTTATTATGGATCCTCAGTAGTTCCTGCCAAGGCAGCAGCTACTTTTCCTGGGGTTTATTATGGATCCCCATTAGTTCCTGCCAAGGCAGCAGCTACTTTTCCTGGGGTTTATTATGGATCCCCATTAGTTCCTGCCAAGGCAGCAGCTAGTCTTCCTGGGGTTTATTATGGATCCCCATTAGCTCCTGCCAAGACAGCAGCTACTCTTCCTGTGGTTTATTATGGATCCCCATTAGTTCCTGCCAAGGCAGCAGCTACTCTTCCTGGGTTTATTATGGATCCCCATTAGTTCCTGCCAAGGCAGCAGCTACTCTTCCTGGGGTTTATATTGGACCCCCATTAGTTCCTGCCAAGGCAGCAGCTACTCTTCCTGAGGTGTATTATGGATCCCCATTGGTTCCTGCCAAGGCAGCAGCTACTCTTCTTGGGGTTTATTATGGATCCCCATTAGTTCCTGCCAAGGCAGCAACTACTCTTCCTGGGGTTTATTATGGAACCCCATTAGTTCCTGCCAATGCAGCAGCTACTCTTCCTGGGGTTTATTATGGATCCCCATTAGTTCCTGATAAGGCAGCAGCTAGTCTTCCTGGTGTTTATTATGGATCCCCATTAGTTTCTGCCATGGCAGCAGCTACTCTTCCTGGGGTTTATTATGGATCCTCAGTAGTTCCTGCCAAGGCAGCAGCTACTTTTCCTGGGGTTTATTATGGATCCCCATTAGTTCCTGCCAAGGCAGCAGCTACTTTTCCTGGGGTTTATTATGGATCCCCATTAGTTCCTGCCAAGGCAGCAGCTAGTCTTCCTGGGGTTTATTATGGATCCCCATTAGTTCCTGCCAAGGCAGCAGCTACTCTTCCTGAGGTTTATTATGGAACCCCATTAGTTCCTGCCAAGGCAGCAGCTAGTCTTCCTGGGGTATATTATGGATCTCCATTAGTTCCTGCCAAGGCAGCAGCTAGTCTTCCTGGGGTTTATTATGGATCCCCATTAGTTCCTGCCAAGGCAGCAGCTAGTCTTCCTGGGGTTTATTATGGATCCCCATTAGTTCCTGCCAAGGCAGCAGCTACTCTTCCTGAGGTTTATTATGGAACCCCATTAGTTCCTGATAAGGCAGCAGCTACTCTTCCTGGGGTTTATTATGGATCCCCATTAGTTCCTGCCAAGGCAGCAGCTAGTCTTCCTGAGGTTTATTATGGATCCCCATTAGTTCCTGCCAAGGCAGCAGCTACTCTTCCCGTGGTTTATTATGGATCCCCATTAGGTCCTGCCAAGGCAGCAGCTACTCTCCCTGGGGTTTATTATGGACCCCCATTAGTTCCTGCCAAGGCAGCAGCTACTCTTCCTGGGGTTTATTATGGATCCGCATTAGTTCCTGCCAAGGCAGCAGCTACTCTTCCTGGGGTTTATTATGGACCCCCATTAGTTTCTGCCAAGGCAGCAGCTACTCTTCCTGGGGTTTATTATGGATCCCCATTAGTTCCTGCCAAGGCAGCATCTAGTCTTCCTGGGGTTTATTATGGATCCCAATTAGTTCCTGCCAAGGCAGCAGCTCGTCTTCCTGGGGTTTATTATGGATCCCCATTAGTTCCTGCCAAGGCAGCAGCTAGTCTTCCTGGGGTTTATCATCGATCCCCATTAGTTCCTGCCAAGGCAGCAGCTAGTCTTCCTGGGGTTTATTATGGATCCCCATTAGTTCCTGCCAAGGCAGCAGATACTTTTCCTGGGGTTTATTATGAATCCCCATTAGTTCCTGCCAAGGCAGCAGCTACTTTTCCTGGGGTTTATTATGGATCCCCATTAGTTCCTGCCAAGGCAGCAGCTAGTCTTCCTGGGGTTTATTATGGATCCTCATTAGTTCCTGCCAAGGCAGCAGCTACTCTTCCTGAGGTTTATTATGGAACCCCATTAGTTCCTGCCAAGGCAGCAGCTAGTCTTCCTGGGGTATATTATGGATCTCCATTAGTTCCTGCCAAGGCAGCAGCTAGTCTTCCTGGGGTTTATTATGGATCCCCATTAGTTCCTGCCAAGGCAGCAGCTAGTCTTCCTGGGGTTTATTATGGATCCCCATAAGTTCCTGCCAAGGCAGCAGCTACTCTTCCAGAGGTTTATTATGGAACCCCATTAGTTCCTGATAAGGCAGCAGCTACTCTTCCTGGGGTTTATTATGGATCCCCATTAGTTCCTGCCAAGGCAGCAGCTAGTCTTCCTGAGGTTTATTATGGATCCCCATTAGTTCCTGCCAAGGCAGCAGCTACTCTTCCCGTGGTTTATTATGGATCCCCATTAGTTCCTGCCAAGGCAGCAGCTAGTCTTCCTGGGGTTTATTATGGATCCCCGTTAGTTCCTGCCAAGACAGCAGCTGCTCTTCCTGTGGTTTATTATGGATCCCCATTAGTTCCTGCCAAGGCAGCAGCTAGTCTTCCTGGGGTTTATTATGGATCCCCGTTAGTTCCTGCCAAGACAGCAGCTGCTCTTCCTGTGGTTTAGTATGGATCCCCATTAGTTCCTGCCAAGGCAGCAGCTACTCTTCCTGGAGTTTATTATGGATCCCCATTAGTTCCTGCCAAGGCAGCAGCTACTCTCCCTGGGGTTTATTATGGACCCCCATTAGTTCCTGCCAAGGCAGCAGCTACTTTTCCTGTGGTTTATTATGGATCCCCATTAGTTCCTGCCAAGGCAGCAGCTACTCTTCCTGGGGTTTATTATGGATCCCCATTAGTTCCTGCCAAGGCAGCAGCTACTCTTCCTGGGGTTTATTATGGACCCCCATTAGTTTCTGCCAAGGCAGCAGCTACTCTTCCTGGGGTTTATTATGGATCCCCATTAGTTCCTGCCAAGGCAGCATCTAGTCTTCCTGGGGTTTATTATGGATCCCCATTAGTTCCTGCCAAGGCAGCAGCTCGTCTTTCTGGGGTTTATTATGGATCCCCATTAGTTCCTGCCAAGGCAGCAGCTAGTCTTCCTGGGGTTTATCATCGATCCCCATTAGTTCCTGCCAAGGCAGCAGCTAGTCTTCCTGGGGTTTATTATGGATCCCCATTAGTTCCTGCCAAGGCAGCAGCTAGTCTTCCTGGGGTTTATTATGGATCCCCATTAGTTCCTGCCAAGGCAGCAGCTAGTCTTCCTGTGGTTTATTATGGATCCCCATTAGTTCCTGCCAAGGCAGCAGCTACTCTTCCTGGGGTTTATTATGGATCCCCATTAGTTCCTGCCAAGGCAGCAGCTACTTTTCCTGTGGTTTATTATGGATCCCCATTAGTTCCTGCCAAGGCAGCAGCTACTCTTCCTGGGGTTTATTATGGATCCCCATTAGTTCCTGCCAAGGCAGCAGCTAGTCTTCCTGGGGTTTATTATGGATCCCCATTAGTTCCTGCCAAGGCAGCAGCTACTCTTCCTGAGGTTTATTATGGAACCCCATTAGTTCCTGCCAAGGCAGCAGCTAGTCTTCCTGGGGTTTATTATGGAACTCCATTAGTTCCTGCCAAGGCAGCAGCTAGTCTTCCTGGGGTTTTTTATGGATCCCCATTAGTTCCTGCCAAGGCAGCAGCTACTCTTCCTGGGGTTTATTATGGATCCCCATTAGTTCCTGCCAAGGCAGCAGCTACTCTTTCTGGGGTTTATTATGGATCCCCATTAGTTCCTGCCAAGGCAGCAGCTTGTCTTCCTGGGGTTTATTATGGATCCCCATTAGTTCCTGCCAAGGCAGCAGCTAGTCTTCCTGGGGTTTATTATGGATCCCCATTAGTTCCTGCCAAGGCAGCAGCTACTCTTCCTTAGTTTTATTATGGAACCCCATTACTTCCTGATAAGGCAGCAGCTAGTCTTCCTGGGGTTTATTATGGATCCCCATTAGTTTCTGCCAAGGCAGCAGCTACTCTTCCTGGGGTTTATTATGGATCCCCATTAGTTCCTGCCAAGGCAGCAGCTAGTCTTCCTGGGGTTTATTATGGATCCCCATTAGTTCCTGCCAAGACAGCAGCTACTCTTCCCGTGGTTTATTATGGATCCCCATTAGTTCCTGCCAAGGCAGCAGCTAGTCTTCCTGGGGTTTATTATGGATCCCCATTAGTTCCTGCCAAGACAGCAGCTACTCTTCCTGTGGTTTAGTATGGATCCCCATTAGTTCCTGCCAAGGCAGCAGCTACTCTTCCTGGAGTTTATTATGGATCCCCATTAGTTCCTGCCAAGGCAGCAGCTACTCTTCCTGGGGTTTATTATGGACCCCCATTAGTTCCTGCCAAGACAGCAGCTACTCTTCCTGTGGTTTATTATGGATCCCCATTAGTTCCTGCCAAGGCAGCAGCTACTCTTCCTGGGGTTTATATTGGACCCCCATTAGTTCCTGCCAAGGCAGCAGCTACTCTTCCTGAGGTGTATTATGGATCCCCATTGGTTCCTGCCAAGGCAGCAGCTACTCTTCTTGGGGTTTATTATGGATCCCCATTAGTTCCTGCCAAGACAGCAGCTACTCTTCCTGTGGTTTATTATGGATCCCCATTAGTTCCTGCCAAGGCAGCAGCTACTCTTCCTGGGTTTATTATGGATCCCCATTAGTTCCTGCCAAGGCAGCAGCTACTCTTCCTGGGGTTTATATTGGACCCCAATTAGTTCCTGCCAAGGCAGCAGCTACTCTTCCTGAGGTGTATTATGGATCCCCATTGGTTCCTGCCAAGGCAGCAGCTACTCTTCTTGGGGTTTATTATGGATCCCCATTAGTTCCTGCCAAGGCAGCAACTACTCTTCCTAGGGTTTATTATGGAACCCCATTAGTTCCTGCCAATGCAGCAGCTACTCTTCCTGGGGTTTATTATGGATCCCCATTAGTTCCTGATAAGGCAGCAGCTAGTCTTCCTGGTGTTTATTATGGATCCCCATTAGTTTCTGCCATGGCAGCAGCTACTCTTCCTGGGGTTTATTATGGATCCCCATTAGTTCCTGCCAAGGCAGCAGCTAGTCTTCCTGAGGTTTATTATGGATCCCCATTAGTTCCTGCCAAGGCAGCAGCTACTCTTCCCGTGGTTTATTATGGATCCCCGTTAGTTCCTGCCAAGGCAGCAGCTAGTCTTCTTGGGGTTTATTATGGATCCCCGTTAGTTCCTGCCAAGACAGCAGCTGCTCTTCCTGTGGTTTAGTATGGATCCCCATTAGTTCCTGCCAAGGCAGCAGCTACTCTTCCTGGAGTTTATTATGGATCCCCATTAGTTCCTGCCAAGGCAGCAGCTACTCTTCCTGGGGTTTATTATGGACCCCCATTAGTTCCTGCCAAGACAGCAGCTACTCTTCCTGTGGTTTATTATGGATCCTCATTAGTTCCTGCCAAGGCAGCAGCTATTCTTCCTGGGTTTATTATGGATCCCCATTAGTTCCTGCCAAGGCAGCAGCTACTCTTCCTGGCGTTTATTATGGATCCCCATTAGTTCCTGTCAAGGTAGCAGCTTCTCTTCCTGGGGTTTATTATGGATCCCCATTAGTTCCTGGCAAGGCAGCAGCTACTCTTC
The DNA here is from genome assembly GCF_045791955.1 of Oncorhynchus clarkii lewisi. Taxonomy (NCBI): domain Eukaryota; kingdom Metazoa; phylum Chordata; class Actinopteri; order Salmoniformes; family Salmonidae; genus Oncorhynchus; species Oncorhynchus clarkii. The sequence continues at coordinate 31,590 of NW_027258421.1, forward strand.
CTGGGGTTTATTATGGATCACCATTAGTTCCTGCCAAGGCAGCAGCTTGTCTTCCTGGGGTTTATTATGGATCCCCATTAGTTCCTGCCAAGGCAGCAGCTAGTCTTCCTGGGGTTTATTATGGATCCCCATTAGTTCCTGCCAAGGCAGCAGCTACTCTTCCTTAGTTTTATTATGGAACCCCATTACTTCCTGATAAGGCAGCAGCTAGTCTTCCTGGGGTTTATTATGGATCCCCATTAGTTTCTGCCAAGGCAGCAGCTACTCTTCCTGGGGTTTATTATGGATCCCCATTAGTTCCTGCCAAGGCAGCAGCTAGTCTTCCTGGGGTTTATTATGGATCCCCATTAGTTCCTGCCAAGACAGCAGCTACTCTTCCCGTGGTTTATTATGGATCCCCATTAGTTCCTGCCAAGGCAGCAGCTAGTCTTCCTGGGGTTTATTATGGATCCCCATTAGTTCCTGCCAAGACAGCAGCTACTCTTCCTGTGGTTTAGTATGGATCCCCATTAGTTCCTGCCAAGGCAGCAGCTACTCTTCCTGGAGTTTATTATGGATCCCCATTAGTTCCTGCCAAGGCAGCAGCTACTCTTCCTGGGGTTTATTATGGACCCCCATTAGTTCCTGCCAAGACAGCAGCTACTCTTCCTGTGGTTTATTATGGATCCCCATTAGTTCCTGCCAAGGCAGCAGCTACTCTTCCTGGATTTATTATGGATCCCCATTAGTTCCTGCCAAGGCAGCAGCTACTCTTCCTGGGGTTTATATTGGACCCCCATTAGTTCCTGCCAAGGCAGCAGCTACTCTTCCTGAGGTGTATTATGGATCCCCATTGGTTCCTGCCAAGGCAGCAGCTACTCTTCTTGGGGTTTATTATGGATCCCCATTAGTTCCTGCCAAGGCAGCAACTACTCTTCCTAGGGTTTATTATGGAACCCCATTAGTTCCTGCCAATGCAGCAGCTACTCTTCCTGGGGTTTATTATGGATCCCCATTAGTTCCTGATAAGGCAGCAGCTAGTCTTCCTGGTGTTTATTATGGATCCCCATTAGTTTCTGCCATGGCAGCAGCTACTCTTCCTGGGGTTTATTATGGATCCCCATTAGTTCCTGCCAAGGCAGCAGCTAGTCTTCCTGAGGTTTGTTATGGATCCCCATTAGTTCCTGCCAAGGCAGCAGCTACTCTTCCCGTGGTTTATTATGGATCCCCGTTAGTTCCTGCCAAGGCAGCAGCTAGTCTTCCTGGGGTTTATTATGGATCCCCGTTAGTTCCTGCCAAGACAGCAGCTGCTCTTCCTGTGGTTTAGTATGGATCCCCATTAGTTCCTGCCAAGGCAGCAGCTACTCTTCCTGGAGTTTATTATGGATCCCCATTAGTTCCTGCCAAGGCAGCAGCTACTCTTCCTGGGGTTTATTATGGACCCCCATTAGTTCCTGCCAAGACAGCAGCTACTCTTTCTGTGGTTTATTATGGATCCCCAGTAGTTCCTGCCAAGGCAGCAGCTAGTCTTCCTGTGGTTTATTATGGATCCCCATTAGTTCCTGCCAAGGCAGCAGCTACTTTTCCTGGGGTTTATTATGGATCCCCATTAGTTCCTGCCAAGGCAGCAGCTAGTCTTCCTGGGGTTTATTATGGATCCCCATTAGTTCCTGCCAAGGCAGCAGCTACTCTTCCTTAGTTTTATTATGGAACCCCATTACTTCCTGATAAGGCAGCAGCTAGTCTTCCTGGGGTTTATTATGGATCCCCATTAGTTTCTGCCAAGGCAGCAGCTACTCTTCCTGGGGTTTATTATGGATCCCCATTAGTTCCTGCCAAGGCAGCAGCTAGTCTTCCTGGGGTTTATTATGGATCCCCAATAGTTCCTGCCAAGACAGCAGCTACTCTTCCCGTGGTTTATTATGGATCCCCATTAGTTCCTGCCAAGGCAGCAGCTAGTCTTCCTGGGGTTTATTATGGATCCCCATTAGTTCCTGCCAAGACAGCAGCTACTCTTCCTGTGGTTTAGTATGGATCCCCATTAGTTCCTGCCAAGGCAGCAGCTAATCTTCCTGGAGTTTATTATGGATCCCCATTAGTTCCTGCCAAGGCAGCAGCTACTCTTCCTGGGGTTTATTATGGACCCCCATTAGCTCCTGCCAAGACAGCAGCTACTCTTCCTGGGGTTTATTATGGATCCCCATTAGTTCCTGCCAAGGCAGCAGCTAGTCTTCCTGGGGTTTATTATGGATCCCCATTAGTTCCTGCCAAGACAGCAGCTACTCTTCCCGTGGTTTATTATGGATCCCCATTAGTTCCTGCCAAGGCAGCAGCTAGTCTTCCTGGGGTTTATTATGGATCCCCATTAGTTCCTGCCAAGACAGCAGCTACTCTTCCTGTGGTTTAGTATGGATCCCCATTAGTTCCTGCCAAGGCAGCAGCTAATCTTCCTGGAGTTTATTATGGATCCCCATTAGTTCCTGCCAAGGCAGCAGCTACTCTTCCTGGGGTTTATTATGGACCCCCATTAGCTCCTGCCAAGACAGCAGCTACTCTTCCTGTGGTTTATTATGGATCCCCATTAGTTCCTGCCAAGGCAGCAGCTACTCTTCCTGGGTTTATTATGGATCCCCATTAGTTCCTGCCAAGGCAGCGGCTACTCTTCCTGGGGTTTATATTGGACCCCCATTAGTTCCTGCCAAGGCAGCAGCTACTCTTCCTGAGGTGTATTATGGATCCCCATTGGTTCCTGCCAAGGCAGCAGCTACTCTTCTTGGGGTTTATTATGGATCCCCATTAGTTCCTGCCAAGGCAGCAACTACTCTTCCTGGGGTTTATTATGGAACCCCATTAGTTCCTGCCAATGCAGCAGCTACTCTTCCTGGGGTTTATTATGGATCCCCATTAGTTCCTGATAAGGCAGCAGCTAGTCTTCCTGGTGTTTATTATGGATCCCCATTAGTTTCTGCCATGGCAGCAGCTACTCTTCCTGGGGTTTATTATGGATCCCCAGTAGTTCCTGCCAAGGCAGCAGCTAGTCTTCCTGTGGTTTATTATGGATCCCCATTAGTTCCTGCCAAGGCAGCAGCTACTTTTCCTGGGGTTTATTATGGATCCCCATTAGTTCCTGCCAAGGCAGCAGCTACTTTTCCTGGGGTTTATTATGGATCCCCATTAGTTCCTGCCAAGGCAGCAGCTAGTCTTCCTGGGGTTTATTATGGATCCCCATTAGTTCCTGCCAAGGCAGCAGCTTGTCTTCCTGGGGTTTATTATGGATCCCCATTAGTTCCTGCCAAGGCAGCAGCTAGTCTTCCTGGGGTTTATTATGGATCCCCATTAGTTCCTGCCAAGGCAGCAGCTACTCTTCCTGAGGTTTATTATGGAACCCCATTAGTTCCTGCCAAGGCAGCAGCTAGTCTTCCTGGGGTTTATTATGGATCTCCATTAGTTCCTGCCAATGCAGCAGCTAGTCTTCCTGGGGTTTATTATGGATCCCCATTAGTTCCTGCCAAGGCAGCAGCTACTTTTCCTGGGGTTTATTATGGATCCCCATTAGTTCCTGCCAAGGCAGCAGCTACTCTTCCTGGGGTTTATTATGGATCCCCATTAGTTCCTGCCAAGGCAGCAGCTTGTCTTCCTGGGGTTTATTATGGATCCCCATTAGTTCCTGCCAAGGCAGCAGCTAGTCTTCCTGGGGTTTATTATGGATCCCCATTAGTTCCTGCCAAGGCAGCAGCTACTCTTCCTTAGTTTTATTATGGAACCCCATTAGTTCCTGCCAAGGCAGCAGCTACTTTTCCTGGGGTTTATTATGGATCCCCATTAGTTCCTGCCAAGGCAGCAGCTACTTTTCCTGGGGTTTATTATGGATCCCCATTAGTTCCTGCCAAGGCAGCAGCTAGTCTTCCTGGGGTTTATTATGGATCCCCATTAGTTCCTGCCAAGGCAGCAGCTTGTCTTCCTGGGGTTTATTATGGATCCCCATTAGTTCCTGCCAAGGCAGCAGCTAGTCTTCCTGGGGTTTATTATGGATCCCCATTAGTTCCTGCCAAGGCAGCAGCTACTCTTCCTGAGGTTTATTATGGAACCCCATTAGTTCCTGCCAAGGCAGCAGCTAGTCTTCCTGGGGTTTATTATGGATCTCCATTAGTTCCTGCCAATGCAGCAGCTAGTCTTCCTGGGGTTTATTATGGATCCCCATTAGTTCCTGCCAAGGCAGCAGCTACTTTTCCTGGGGTTTATTATGGATCCCCATTAGTTCCTGCCAAGGCAGCAGCTACTCTTCCTGGGGTTTATTATGGATCCCCATTAGTTCCTGCCAAGGCAGCAGCTTGTCTTCCTGGGGTTTATTATGGATCCCCATTAGTTCCTGCCAAGGCAGCAGCTAGTCTTCCTGGGGTTTATTATGGATCCCCATTAGTTCCTGCCAAGGCAGCAGCTACTCTTCCTTAGTTTTATTATGGAACCCCATTACTTCCTGATAAGGCAGCAGCTAGTCTTCCTGGGGTTTATTATGGATCCCCATTAGTTTCTGCCAAGGCAGCAGCTACTCTTCCTGGGGTTTATTATGGATCCCCATTAGTTCCTGCCAAGGCAGCAGCTAGTCTTCCTGGGGTTTATTATGGATCCCCATTAGTTCCTGCCAAGGCAGCAGCTACTCTTCCTTAGTTTTATTATGGAACCCCATTACTTCCTGATAAGGCAGCAGCTAGTCTTCCTGGGGTTTATTATGGATCCCCATTAGTTTCTGCCAAGGCAGCAGCTACTCTTCCTCTGGTTTAGTATGGATCCCCATTAGTTCCTGCCAAGGCAGCAGCTAATCTTCCTGGAGTTTATTATGGATCCCCATTAGTTCCTGCCAAGGCAGCAGCTACTCTTCCTGGGGTTTATTATGGACCCCCATTAGCTCCTGCCAAGACAGCAGCTACTCTTCCTGTGGTTTATTATGGATCCCCATTAGTTCCTGCCAAGGCAGCAGCTACTCTTCCTGGGTTTATTATGGATCCCCATTAGTTCCTGCCAAGGCAGCGGCTACTCTTCCTGGGGTTTATATTGGACCCCCATTAGTTCCTGCCAAGGCAGCAGCTACTCTTCCTGAGGTGTATTATGGATCCCCATTGGTTCCTGCCAAGGCAGCAGCTACTCTTCTTGGGGTTTATTATGGATCCCCATTAGTTCCTGCCAAGGCAGCAACTACTCTTCCTGGGGTTTATTATGGAACCCCATTAGTTCCTGCCAATGCAGCAGCTACTCTTCCTGGGGTTTATTATGGATCCCCATTAGTTCCTGATAAGGCAGCAGCTAGTCTTCCTGGTGTTTATTATGGATCCCCATTAGTTTCTGCCATGGCAGCAGCTACTCTTCCTGGGGTTTATTATGGATCCCCAGTAGTTCCTGCCAAGGCAGCAGCTAGTCTTCCTGTGGTTTATTATGGATCCCCATTAGTTCCTGCCAAGGCAGCAGCTACTTTTCCTGGGGTTTATTATGGATCCCCATTAGTTCCTGCCAAGGCAGCAGCTACTTTTCCTGGGGTTTATTATGGATCCCCATTAGTTCCTGCCAAGGCAGCAGCTAGTCTTCCTGGGGTTTATTATGGATCCCCATTAGTTCCTGCCAAGGCAGCAGCTTGTCTTCCTGGGGTTTATTATGGATCCCCATTAGTTCCTGCCAAGGCAGCAGCTAGTCTTCCTGGGGTTTATTATGGATCCCCATTAGTTCCTGCCAAGGCAGCAGCTACTCTTCCTGAGGTTTATTATGGAACCCCATTAGTTCCTGCCAAGGCAGCAGCTAGTCTTCCTGGGGTTTATTATGGATCTCCATTAGTTCCTGCCAATGCAGCAGCTAGTCTTCCTGGGGTTTATTATGGATCCCCATTAGTTCCTGCCAAGGCAGCAGCTACTTTTCCTGGGGTTTATTATGGATCCCCATTAGTTCCTGCCAAGGCAGCAGCTACTCTTCCTGGGGTTTATTATGGATCCCCATTAGTTCCTGCCAAGGCAGCAGCTTGTCTTCCTGGGGTTTATTATGGATCCCCATTAGTTCCTGCCAAGGCAGCAGCTAGTCTTCCTGGGGTTTATTATGGATCCCCATTAGTTCCTGCCAAGGCAGCAGCTACTCTTCCTGGGGTTTATATTGGACCCCCATTAGTTCCTGCCAAGGCAGCAGCTACTCTTCCTGAGGTGTATTATGGATCCCCATTGGTTCCTGCCAAGGCAGCAGCTACTCTTCTTGGGGTTTATTATGGATCCCCATTAGTTCCTGCCAAGGCAGCAACTACTCTTCCTGGGGTTTATTATGGAACCCCATTAGTTCCTGCCAATGCAGCAGCTACTCTTCCTGGGGTTTATTATGGATCCCCATTAGTTCCTGATAAGGCAGCAGCTAGTCTTCCTGGTGTTTATTATGGATCCCCATTAGTTTCTGCCATGGCAGCAGCTACTCTTCCTGGGGTTTATTATGGATCCTCAGTAGTTCCTGCCAAGGCAGCAGCTACTTTTCCTGGGGTTTATTATGGATCCCCATTAGTTCCTGCCAAGGCAGCAGCTACTTTTCCTGGGGTTTATTATGGATCCCCATTAGTTCCTGCCAAGGCAGCAGCTAGTCTTCCTGGGGTTTATTATGGATCCCCATTAGCTCCTGCCAAGACAGCAGCTACTCTTCCTGTGGTTTATTATGGATCCCCATTAGTTCCTGCCAAGGCAGCAGCTACTCTTCCTGGGTTTATTATGGATCCCCATTAGTTCCTGCCAAGGCAGCAGCTACTCTTCCTGGGGTTTATATTGGACCCCCATTAGTTCCTGCCAAGGCAGCAGCTACTCTTCCTGAGGTGTATTATGGATCCCCATTGGTTCCTGCCAAGGCAGCAGCTACTCTTCTTGGGGTTTATTATGGATCCCCATTAGTTCCTGCCAAGGCAGCAACTACTCTTCCTGGGGTTTATTATGGAACCCCATTAGTTCCTGCCAATGCAGCAGCTACTCTTCCTGGGGTTTATTATGGATCCCCATTAGTTCCTGCCAAGGCAGCATCTAGTCTTCCTGGGGTTTATTATGGATCCCAATTAGTTCCTGCCAAGGCAGCAGCTCGTCTTCCTGGGGTTTATTATGGATCCCCATTAGTTCCTGCCAAGGCAGCAGCTAGTCTTCCTGGGGTTTATCATCGATCCCCATTAGTTCCTGCCAAGGCAGCAGCTAGTCTTCCTGGGGTTTATTATGGATCCCCATTAGTTCCTGCCAAGGCAGCAGATACTTTTCCTGGGGTTTATTATGAATCCCCATTAGTTCCTGCCAAGGCAGCAGCTACTTTTCCTGGGGTTTATTATGGAACCCCATTAGTTCCTGCCAAGGCAGCAGCTAGTCTTCCTGGGGTATATTATGGATCTCCATTAGTTCCTGCCAAGGCAGCAGCTAGTCTTCCTGGGGTTTATTATGGATCCCAATTAGTTCCTGCCAAGGCAGCAGCTCGTCTTCCTGGGGTTTATTATGGATCCCCATTAGTTCCTGCCAAGGCAGCAGCTAGTCTTCCTGGGGTTTATCATCGATCCCCATTAGTTCCTGCCAAGGCAGCAGCTAGTCTTCCTGGGGTTTATTATGGATCCCCATTAGTTCCTGCCAAGGCAGCAGATACTTTTCCTGGGGTTTATTATGAATCCCCATTAGTTCCTGCCAAGGCAGCAGCTACTTTTCCTGGGGTTTATTATGGATCCCCATTAGTTCCTGCCAAGGCAGCAGCTAGTCTTCCTGGGGTTTATTATGGATCCTCATTAGTTCCTGCCAAGGCAGCAGCTACTCTTCCTGAGGTTTATTATGGAACCCCATTAGTTCCTGCCAAGGCAGCAGCTAGTCTTCCTGGGGTATATTATGGATCTCCATTAGTTCCTGCCAAGGCAGCAGCTAGTCTTCCTGGGGTTTATTATGGATCCCCATTAGTTCCTGCCAAGGCAGCAGCTAGTCTTCCTGGGGTTTATTATGGATCCCCATAAGTTCCTGCCAAGGCAGCAGCTACTCTTCCTGAGGTTTATTATGGAACCCCATTAGTTCCTGATAAGGCAGCAGCTACTCTTCCTGGGGTTTATTATGGATCCCCATTAGTTCCTGCCAAGGCAGCAGCTAGTCTTCCTGAGGTTTATTATGGATCCCCATTAGTTCCTGCCAAGGCAGCAGCTACTCTTCCCGTGGTTTATTATGGATCCCCATTAGTTCCTGCCAAGGCAGCAGCTAGTCTTCCTGGGGTTTATTATGGATCCCCGTTAGTTCCTGCCAAGACAGCAGCTGCTCTTCCTGTGGTTTATTATGGATCCCCATTAGTTCCTGCCAAGGCAGCAGCTACTCTTCCTGGGTTTATTATGGATCCCCATTAGTTCCTGCCAAGCAGCGGCTACTCTTCCTGGGGTTTATATTGGACCCCCATTAGTTCCTGCCAAGGCAGCAGCTACTCTTCCTGAGGTGTATTATGGATCCCCATTGGTTCCTGCCAAGGCAGCAGCTACTCTTCTTGGGGTTTATTATGGATCCCCATTAGTTCCTGCCAAGGCAGCAACTACTCTTCCTGGGGTTTATTATGGAACCCCATTAGTTCCTGCCAATGCAGCAGCTACTCTTCCTGGGGTTTATTATGGATCCCCATTAGTTCCTGATAAGGCAGCAGCTAGTCTTCCTGGTGTTTATTATGGATCCCCATTAGTTTCTGCCATGGCAGCAGCTACTCTTCCTGGGGTTTATTATGGATCCCCAGTAGTTCCTGCCAAGGCAGCAGCTAGTCTTCCTGTGGTTTATTATGGATCCCCATTAGTTCCTGCCAAGGCAGCAGCTACTTTTCCTGGGGTTTATTATGGATCCCCATTAGTTCCTGCCAAGGCAGCAGCTACTTTTCCTGGGGTTTATTATGGATCCCCATTAGTTCCTGCCAAGGCAGCAGCTAGTCTTCCTGGGGTTTATTATGGATCCCCATTAGTTCCTGCCAAGGCAGCAGCTTGTCTTCCTGGGGTTTATTATGGATCCCCATTAGTTCCTGCCAAGGCAGCAGCTAGTCTTCCTGGGGTTTATTATGGATCCCCATTAGTTCCTGCCAAGGCAGCAGCTACTCTTCCTGAGGTTTATTATGGAACCCCATTAGTTCCTGCCAAGGCAGCAGCTAGTCTTCCTGGGGTTTATTATGGATCTCCATTAGTTCCTGCCAATGCAGCAGCTAGTCTTCCTGGGGTTTATTATGGATCCCCATTAGTTCCTGCCAAGGCAGCAGCTACTTTTCCTGGGGTTTATTATGGATCCCCATTAGTTCCTGCCAAGGCAGCAGCTACTCTTCCTGGGGTTTATTATGGATCCCCATTAGTTCCTGCCAAGGCAGCAGCTAGTCTTCCTGGGGTTTATTATGGATCCCCATTAGTTCCTGCCAAGGCAGCAGCTTGTCTTCCTGGGGTTTATTATGGATCCCCATTAGTTCCTGCCAAGGCAGCAGCTAGTCTTCCTGGGGTTTATTATGGATCCCCATTAGTTCCTGCCAAGGCAGCAGCTACTCTTCCTGAGGTTTATTATGGAACCCCATTAGTTCCTGCCAAGGCAGCAGCTAGTCTTCCTGGGGTTTATTATGGATCTCCATTAGTTCCTGCCAATGCAGCAGCTAGTCTTCCTGGGGTTTATTATGGATCCCCATTAGTTCCTGCCAAGGCAGCAGCTACTTTTCCTGGGGTTTATTATGGATCCCCATTAGTTCCTGCCAAGGCAGCAGCTACTCTTCCTGGGGTTTATTATGGATCCCCATTAGTTCCTGCCAAGGCAGCAGCTTGTCTTCCTGGGGTTTATTATGGATCCCCATTAGTTCCTGCCAAGGCAGCAGCTAGTCTTCCTGGGGTTTATTATGGATCCCCATTAGTTCCTGCCAAGGCAGCAGCTACTCTTCCTTAGTTTTATTATGGAACCCCATTACTTCCTGATAAGGCAGCAGCTAGTCTTCCTGGGGTTTATTATGGATCCCCATTAGTTTCTGCCAAGGCAGCAGCTACTCTTCCTGGGGTTTATTATGGATCCCCATTAGTTCCTGCCAAGGCAGCAGCTAGTCTTCCTGGGGTTTATTATGGATCCCCATTAGTTCCTGCCAAGGCAGCAGCTACTCTTCCTTAGTTTTATTATGGAACCCCATTACTTCCTGATAAGGCAGCAGCTAGTCTTCCTGGGGTTTATTATGGATCCCCATTAGTTTCTGCCAAGGCAGCAGCTACTCTTCCTGTGGTTTAGTATGGATCCCCATTAGTTCCTGCCAAGGCAGCAGCTAATCTTCCTGGAGTTTATTATGGATCCCCATTAGTTCCTGCCAAGGCAGCAGCTACTCTTCCTGGGGTTTATTATGGACCCCCATTAGCTCCTGCCAAGACAGCAGCTACTCTTCCTGTGGTTTATTATGGATCCCCATTAGTTCCTGCCAAGGCAGCAGCTACTCTTCCTGGGTTTATTATGGATCCCCATTAGTTCCTGCCAAGGCAGCGGCTACTCTTCCTGGGGTTTATATTGGACCCCCATTAGTTCCTGCCAAGGCAGCAGCTACTCTTCCTGAGGTGTATTATGGATCCCCATTGGTTCCTGCCAAGGCAGCAGCTACTCTTCTTGGGGTTTATTATGGATCCCCATTAGTTCCTGCCAAGGCAGCAACTACTCTTCCTGGGGTTTATTATGGAACCCCATTAGTTCCTGCCAATGCAGCAGCTACTCTTCCTGGGGTTTATTATGGATCCCCATTAGTTCCTGATAAGGCAGCAGCTAGTCTTCCTGGTGTTTATTATGGATCCCCATTAGTTTCTGCCATGGCAGCAGCTACTCTTCCTGGGGTTTATTATGGATCCCCAGTAGTTCCTGCCAAGGCAGCAGCTAGTCTTCCTGTGGTTTATTATGGATCCCCATTAGTTCCTGCCAAGGCAGCAGCTACTTTTCCTGGGGTTTATTATGGATCCCCATTAGTTCCTGCCAAGGCAGCAGCTACTTTTCCTGGGGTTTATTATGGATCCCCATTAGTTCCTGCCAAGGCAGCAGCTAGTCTTCCTGGGGTTTATTATGGATCCCCATTAGTTCCTGCCAAGGCAGCAGCTTGTCTTCCTGGGGTTTATTATGGATCCCCATTAGTTCCTGCCAAGGCAGCAGCTAGTCTTCCTGGGGTTTATTATGGATCCCCATTAGTTCCTGCCAAGGCAGCAGCTACTCTTCCTGAGGTTTATTATGGAACCCCATTAGTTCCTGCCAAGGCAGCAGCTAGTCTTCCTGGGGTTTATTATGGATCTCCATTAGTTCCTGCCAATGCAGCAGCTAGTCTTCCTGGGGTTTATTATGGATCCCCATTAGTTCCTGCCAAGGCAGCAGCTACTTTTCCTGGGGTTTATTATGGATCCCCATTAGTTCCTGCCAAGGCAGCAGCTACTCTTCCTGGGGTTTATTATGGATCCCCATTAGTTCCTGCCAAGGCAGCAGCTTGTCTTCCTGGGGTTTATTATGGATCCCCATTAGTTCCTGCCAAGGCAGCAGCTAGTCTTCCTGGGGTTTATTATGGATCCCCATTAGTTCCTGCCAAGGCAGCAGCTACTCTTCCTGGGGTTTATATTGGACCCCCATTAGTTCCTGCCAAGGCAGCAGCTACTCTTCCTGAGGTGTATTATGGATCCCCATTGGTTCCTGCCAAGGCAGCAGCTACTCTTCTTGGGGTTTATTATGGATCCCCATTAGTTCCTGCCAAGGCAGCAACTACTCTTCCTGGGGTTTATTATGGAACCCCATTAGTTCCTGCCAATGCAGCAGCTACTCTTCCTGGGGTTTATTATGGATCCCCATTAGTTCCTGATAAGGCAGCAGCTAGTCTTCCTGGTGTTTATTATGGATCCCCATTAGTTTCTGCCATGGCAGCAGCTACTCTTCCTGGGGTTTATTATGGATCCTCAGTAGTTCCTGCCAAGGCAGCAGCTACTTTTCCTGGGGTTTATTATGGATCCCCATTAGTTCCTGCCAAGGCAGCAGCTACTTTTCCTGGGGTTTATTATGGATCCCCATTAGTTCCTGCCAAGGCAGCAGCTAGTCTTCCTGGGGTTTATTATGGATCCCCATTAGCTCCTGCCAAGACAGCAGCTACTCTTCCTGTGGTTTATTATGGATCCCCATTAGTTCCTGCCAAGGCAGCAGCTACTCTTCCTGGGTTTATTATGGATCCCCATTAGTTCCTGCCAAGGCAGCAGCTACTCTTCCTGGGGTTTATATTGGACCCCCATTAGTTCCTGCCAAGGCAGCAGCTACTCTTCCTGAGGTGTATTATGGATCCCCATTGGTTCCTGCCAAGGCAGCAGCTACTCTTCTTGGGGTTTATTATGGATCCCCATTAGTTCCTGCCAAGGCAGCAACTACTCTTCCTGGGGTTTATTATGGAACCCCATTAGTTCCTGCCAATGCAGCAGCTACTCTTCCTGGGGTTTATTATGGATCCCCATTAGTTCCTGATAAGGCAGCAGCTAGTCTTCCTGGTGTTTATTATGGATCCCCATTAGTTTCTGCCATGGCAGCAGCTACTCTTCCTGGGGTTTATTATGGATCCGCATTAGTTCCTGCCAAGGCAGCAGCTACTCTTCCTGGGGTTTATTATGGACCCCCATTAGTTTCTGCCAAGGCAGCAGCTACTCTTCCTGGGGTTTATTATGGATCCCCATTAGTTCCTGCCAAGGCAGCATCTAGTCTTCCTGGGGTTTATTATGGATCCCAATTAGTTCCTGCCAAGGCAGCAGCTCGTCTTCCTGGGGTTTATTATGGATCCCCATTAGTTCCTGCCAAGGCAGCAGCTAGTCTTCCTGGGGTTTATCATCGATCCCCATTAGTTCCTGCCAAGGCAGCAGCTAGTCTTCCTGGGGTTTATTATGGATCCCCATTAGTTCCTGCCAAGGCAGCAGATACTTTTCCTGGGGTTTATTATGAATCCCCATTAGTTCCTGCCAAGGCAGCAGCTACTTTTCCTGGGGTTTATTATGGATCCCCATTAGTTCCTGCCAAGGCAGCAGCTAGTCTTCCTGGGGTTTATTATGGATCCTCATTAGTTCCTGCCAAGGCAGCAGCTACTCTTCCTGAGGTTTATTATGGAACCCCATTAGTTCCTGCCAAGGCAGCAGCTAGTCTTCCTGGGGTATATTATGGATCTCCATTAGTTCCTGCCAAGGCAGCAGCTAGTCTTCCTGGGGTTTATTATGGATCCCCATTAGTTCCTGCCAAGGCAGCAGCTAGTCTTCCTGGGGTTTATTATGGATCCCCATAAGTTCCTGCCAAGGCAGCAGCTACTCTTCCTGAGGTTTATTATGGAACCCCATTAGTTCCTGATAAGGCAGCAGCTACTCTTCCTGGGGTTTATTATGGATCCCCATTAGTTCCTGCCAAGGCAGCAGCTAGTCTTCCTGAGGTTTATTATGGATCCCCATTAGTTCCTGCCAAGGCAGCAGCTACTCTTCCCGTGGTTTATTATGGATCCCCATTAGTTCCTGCCAAGGCAGCAGCTAGTCTTCCTGGGGTTTATTATGGATCCCCGTTAGTTCCTGCCAAGACAGCAGCTGCTCTTCCTGTGGTTTATTATGGATCCCCATTAGTTCCTGCCAAGGCAGCAGCTAGTCTTCCTGGGGTTTATTATGGATCCCCGTTAGTTCCTGCCAAGACAGCAGCTGCTCTTCCTGTGGTTTAGTATGGATCCCCATTAGTTCCTGCCAAGGCAGCAGCTACTCTTCCTGGAGTTTATTATGGATCCCCATTAGTTCCTGCCAAGGCAGCAGCTACTCTCCCTGGGGTTTATTATGGACCCCCATTAGTTCCTGCCAAGGCAGCAGCTACTTTTCCTGTGGTTTATTATGGATCCCCATTAGTTCCTGCCAAGGCAGCAGCTACTCTTCCTGGGGTTTATTATGGATCCCCATTAGTTCCTGCCAAGGCAGCAGCTACTCTTCCTGGGGTTTATTATGGACCCCCATTAGTTTCTGCCAAGGCAGCAGCTACTCTTCCTGGGGTTTATTATGGATCCCCATTAGTTCCTGCCAAGGCAGCATCTAGTCTTCCTGGGGTTTATTATGGATCCCCATTAGTTCCTTCCAAGGCAGCAGCTCGTCTTTCTGGGGTTTATTATGGATCCCCATTAGTTCCTGCCAAGGCAGCAGCTAGTCTTCCTGGGGTTTATCATCGATCCCCATTAGTTCCTGCCAAGGCAGCAGCTAGTCTTCCTGGGGTTTATTATGGATCCCCATTAGTTCCTGCCAAGGCAGCAGCTAGTCTTCCTGGGGTTTATTATGGATCCCCATTAGTTCCTGCCAAGGCAGCAGCTAGTCTTCCTGTGGTTTATTATGGATCCCCATTAGTTCCTGCCAAGGCAGCAGCTACTCTTCCTGGGGTTTATTATGGATCCCCATTAGTTCCTGCCAAGGCAGCAGCTACTTTTCCTGTGGTTTATTATGGATCCCCATTAGTTCCTGCCAAGGCAGCAGCTACTCTTCCTGGGGTTTATTATGGATCCCCATTAGTTCCTGCCAAGGCAGCAGCTAGTCTTCCTGGGGTTTATTATGGATCCCCATTAGTTCCTGCCAAGGCAGCAGCTACTCTTCCTGAGGTTTATTATGGATCCCCATTAGTTCCTGCCAAGGCAGCAGCTAGTCTTCCTGGGGTTTATTATGGATCTCCATTAGTTCCTGCCAAGGCAGCAGCTAGTCTTCCTGGGGTTTATTATGGATCCCCATTAGTTCCTGCCAAGGCAGCAGCTACTCTTCCTGGGGTTTATTATGGATCCCCATTAGTTCCTGCCAAGGCAGCAGCTACTCTTCCTGGGGTTTATTATGGATCCCCATTAGTTCCTGCCAAGGCAGCAGATTGTCTTCCTGGGGTTTATTATGTATCCCCATTAGTTCCTGCCAAGGCAGCAGCTAGTCTTCCTGGGGTTTATTATGGATCCCCATTAGTTCCTGCCAAGGCAGCAGCTACTCTTCCTGAGGTTTATTATGGAACCCCATTAGTTCCTGCCAAGGCAGCAGCTAGTCTTCCTGGGGTTTATTATGGAACTCCATTAGTTCCTGCCAAGGCAGCAGGTAGTCTTCCTGGGGTTTTTTATGGATCCCCATTAGTTCCTGCCAAGGCAGCAGCTACTCTTCCTGGGGTTTATTATGGATCCCCATTAGTTCCTGCCAAGGCAGCAGCTACTCTTTCTGGGGTTTATTATGGATCCCCATTAGTTCCTGCCAAGGCAGCAGCTTGTCTTCCTGGGGTTTATTATGGATCCCCATTAGTTCCTGCCAAGGCAGCAGCTAGTCTTCCTGGGGTTTATTATGGATCCCCATTAGTTCCTGCCAAGGCAGCAGCTACTCTTCCTTAGTTTTATTATGGAACCCCATTACTTCCTGATAAGGCAGCAGCTAGTCTTCCTGGGGTATATTATGGATCCCCATTAGTTTCTGCCAAGGCAGCAGCTACTCTTCCTGGGGTTTATTATGGATCCCCATTAGTTCCTGCCAAGGCAGCAGCTAGTCTTCCTGGGGTTTATTATGGATCCCCATTAGTTCCTGCCAAGACAGCAGCTACTCTTCCCGTGGTTTATTATGGATCCCCATTAGTTCCTGCCAAGGCAGCAGCTAGTCTTCCTGGGGTTTATTATGGATCCCCATTAGTTCCTGCCAAGACAGCAGCTACTCTTCCTGTGGTTTAGTATGGACCCCATTAGTTCCTGCCAAGGCAGCAGCTACTCTTCCTGGAGTTTATTATGGATCCCCATTAGTTCCTGCCAAGGCAGCAGCTACTCTTCCTGGGGTTTATTATGGACCCCCATTAGTTCCTGCCAAGACAGCAGCTACTCTTCCTGTGGTTTATTATGGATCCCCATTAGTTCCTGCCAAGGCAGCAGCTACTCTTCCTGGGGTTTATATTGGACCCCCATTAGTTCCTGCCAAGGCAGCAGCTACTCTTCCTGAGGTGTATTATGGATCCCCATTGGTTCCTGCCAAGGCAGCAGCTACTCTTCTTGGGGTTTATTATGGATCCCCATTAGTTCCTGCCAAGACAGCAGCTACTCTTCCTGTGGTTTATTATGGATCCCCATTAGTTCCTGCCAAGGCAGCAGCTACTCTTCCTGGGTTTATTATGGATCCCCATTAGTTCCTGCCAAGGCAGCAGCTACTCTTCCTGGGGTTTATATTGGACCCCAATTAGTTCCTGCCAAGGCAGCAGCTACTCTTCCTGAGGTGTATTATGGATCCCCATTGGTTCCTGCCAAGGCAGCAGCTACTCTTCTTGGGGTTTATTATGGATCCCCATTAGTTCCTGCCAAGGCAGCAACTACTCTTCCTAGGGTTTATTATGGAACCCCATTAGTTCCTGCCAATGCAGCAGCTACTCTTCCTGGGGTTTATTATGGATCCCCATTAGTTCCTGATAAGGCAGCAGCTAGTCTTCCTGGTGTTTATTATGGATCCCCATTAGTTTCTGCCATGGCAGCAGCTACTCTTCCTGGGGTTTATTATGGATCCCCATTAGTTCCTGCCAAGGCAGCAGCTAGTCTTCCTGAGGTTTATTATGGATCCCCATTAGTTCCTGCCAAGGCAGCAGCTACTCTTCCCGTGGTTTATTATGGATCCCCGTTAGTTCCTGCCAAGGCAGCAACTAGTCTTCTTGGGGTTTATTATGGATCCCCGTTAGTTCCTGCCAAGACAGCAGCTGCTCTTCCTGTGGTTTAGTATGGATCCCCATTAGTTCCTGCCAAGGCAGCAGCTACTCTTCCTGGAGTTTATTATGGATCCCCATTAGTTCCTGCCAAGGCAGCAGCTACTCTTCCTGGGGTTTATTATGGACCCCCATTAGTTCCTGCCAAGACAGCAGCTACTCTTCCTGTGGTTTATTATGGATCCTCATTAGTTCCTGCCAAGGCAGCAGCTATTCTTCCTGGGTTTATTATGGATCCCCATTAGTTCCTGCCAAGGCAGCAGCTACTCTTCCTGGCGTTTATTATGGATCCCCATTAGTTCCTGTCAAGGTAGCAGCTTCTCTTCCTGGGGTTTATTATGGATCCCCATTAGTTCCTGGCAAGGCAGCAGCTACTCTTCCTGGGGTTTATTATGGATCACCATTAGTTCCTGCCAAGGCAGCAGCTTGTCTTCCTGGGGTTTATTATGGATCCCCATTAGTTCCTGCCAAGGCAGCAGCTAGTCTTCCTGGGGTTTATTATGGATCCCCATTAGTTCCTGCCAAGGCAGCAGCTACTCTTCCTTAGTTTTATTATGGAACCCCATTACTTCCTGATAAGGCAGCAGCTAGTCTTCCTGGGGTTTATTATGGATCCCCATTAGTTTCTGCCAAGGCAGCAGCTACTCTTCCTGGGGTTTATTATGGATCCCCATTAGTTCCTGCCAAGGCAGCAGCTAGTCTTCCTGGGGTTTATTATGGATCACCATTAGTTCCTGCCAAGGCAGCAGCTTGTCTTCCTGGGGTTTATTATGGATCCCCATTAGTTCCTGCCAAGGCAGCAGCTAGTCTTCCTGGGGTTTATTATGGATCCCCATTAGTTCCTGCCAAGGCAGCAGCTACTCTTCCTTAGTTTTATTATGGAACCCCATTACTTCCTGATAAGGCAGCAGCTAGTCTTCCTGGGGTTTATTATGGATCCCCATTAGTTTCTGCCAAGGCAGCAGCTACTCTTCCTGGGGTTTATTATGGATCCCCATTAGTTCCTGCCAAGGCAGCAGCTTGTCTTCCTGGGGTTTATTATGGATCCCCATTAGTTCCTGCCAAGGCAGCAGCTACTCTTCCCGTGGTTTATTATGGATCCCCGTTAGTTCCTGCCAAGGCAGCAGCTAGTCTTCCTGGGGTTTATTATGGATCACCATTAGTTCCTGCCAAGGCAGCAGCTACTCTTCTTGGGGTTTATTATGGATCCCCATTAGTTCCTGCCAAGGCAGCAACTACTCTTCCTAGGGTTTATTATGGAACCCCATTAGTTCCTGCCAATGCAGCAGCTACTCTTCCTGGGGTTTATTATGGATCCCCATTAGTTCCTGATAAGGCAGCAGCTAGTCTTCCTGGTGTTTATTATGGATCCCCATTAGTTTCTGCCATGGCAGCAGCTACTCTTCCTGGGGTTTATTATGGATCCCCATTAGTTCCTGCCAAGGCAGCAGCTAGTCTTCCTGAGGTTTGTTATGGATCCCCATTAGTTCCTGCCAAGGCAGCAGCTACTCTTCCCGTGGTTTATTATGGATCCCCGTTAGTTCCTGCCAAGGCAGCAGCTAGTCTTCCTGGGGTTTATTATGGATCCCCGTTAGTTCCTGCCAAGACAGCAGCTGCTCTTCCTGTGGTTTAGTATGGATCCCCATTAGTTCCTGCCAAGGCAGCAGCTACTCTTCCTGGAGTTTATTATGGATCCCCATTAGTTCCTGCCAAGGCAGCAGCTACTCTTCCTGGGGTTTATTATGGACCCCCATTAGTTCCTGCCAAGACAGCAGCTACTCTTTCTGTGGTTTATTATGGATCCCCAGTAGTTCCTGCCAAGGCAGCAGCTAGTCTTCCTGTGGTTTATTATGGATCCCCATTAGTTCCTGCCAAGGCAGCAGCTACTTTTCCTGGGGTTTATTATGGATCCCCATTAGTTCCTGCCAAGGCAGCAGCTAGTCTTCCTGGGGTTTATTATGGATCCCCATTAGTTCCTGCCAAGGCAGCAGCTACTCTTCCTTAGTTTTATTATGGAACCCCATTACTTCCTGATAAGGCAGCAGCTAGTCTTCCTGGGGTTTATTATGGATCCCCATTAGTTTCTGCCAAGGCAGCAGCTACTCTTCCTGGGGTTTATTATGGATCCCCATTAGTTCCTGCCAAGGCAGCAGCTAGTCTTCCTGGGGTTTATTATGGATCCCCAATAGTTCCTGCCAAGACAGCAGCTACTCTTCCCGTGGTTTATTATGGATCCCCATTAGTTCCTGCCAAGGCAGCAGCTAGTCTTCCTGGGGTTTATTATGGATCCCCATTAGTTCCTGCCAAGACAGCAGCTACTCTTCCTGTGGTTTAGTATGGATCCCCATTAGTTCCTGCCAAGGCAGCAGCTAATCTTCCTGGAGTTTATTATGGATCCCCATTAGTTCCTGCCAAGGCAGCAGCTACTCTTCCTGGGGTTTATTATGGACCCCCATTAGCTCCTGCCAAGACAGCAGCTACTCTTCCTGTGGTTTATTATGGATCCCCATTAGTTCCTGCCAAGGCAGCAGCTACTCTTCCTGGGTTTATTATGGATCCCCATTAGTTCCTGCCAAGGCAGCGGCTACTCTTCCTGGGGTTTATATTGGACCCCCATTAGTTCCTGCCAAGGCAGCAGCTACTCTTCCTGAGGTGTATTATGGATCCCCATTGGTTCCTGCCAAGGCAGCAGCTACTCTTCTTGGGGTTTATTATGGATCCCCATTAGTTCCTGCCAAGGCAGCAACTACTCTTCCTGGGGTTTATTATGGAACCCCATTAGTTCCTGCCAATGCAGCAGCTACTCTTCCTGGGGTTTATTATGGATCCCCATTAGTTCCTGATAAGGCAGCAGCTAGTCTTCCTGGTGTTTATTATGGATCCCCATTAGTTTCTGCCATGGCAGCAGCTACTCTTCCTGGGGTTTATTATGGATCCCCAGTAGTTCCTGCCAAGGCAGCAGCTAGTCTTCCTGTGGTTTATTATGGATCCCCATTAGTTCCTGCCAAGGCAGCAGCTACTTTTCCTGGGGTTTATTATGGATCCCCATTAGTTCCTGCCAAGGCAGCAGCTACTTTTCCTGGGGTTTATTATGGATCCCCATTAGTTCCTGCCAAGGCAGCAGCTAGTCTTCCTGGGGTTTATTATGGATCCCCATTAGTTCCTGCCAAGGCAGCAGCTTGTCTTCCTGGGGTTTATTATGGATCCCCATTAGTTCCTGCCAAGGCAGCAGCTAGTCTTCCTGGGGTTTATTATGGATCCCCATTAGTTCCTGCCAAGGCAGCAGCTACTCTTCCTGAGGTTTATTATGGAACCCCATTAGTTCCTGCCAAGGCAGCAGCTAGTCTTCCTGGGGTTTATTATGGATCTCCATTAGTTCCTGCCAATGCAGCAGCTAGTCTTCCTGGGGTTTATTATGGATCCCCATTAGTTCCTGCCAAGGCAGCAGCTACTTTTCCTGGGGTTTATTATGGATCCCCATTAGTTCCTGCCAAGGCAGCAGCTACTCTTCCTGGGGTTTATTATGGATCCCCATTAGTTCCTGCCAAGGCAGCAGCTTGTCTTCCTGGGGTTTATTATGGATCCCCATTAGTTCCTGCCAAGGCAGCAGCTAGTCTTCCTGGGGTTTATTATGGATCCCCATTAGTTCCTGCCAAGGCAGCAGCTACTCTTCCTTAGTTTTATTATGGAACCCCATTACTTCCTGATAAGGCAGCAGCTAGTCTTCCTGGGGTTTATTATGGATCCCCATTAGTTTCTGCCAAGGCAGCAGCTACTCTTCCTGGGGTTTATTATGGATCCCCATTAGTTCCTGCCAAGGCAGCAGCTAGTCTTCCTGGGGTTTATTATGGATCCCCATTAGTTCCTGCCAAGGCAGCAGCTACTCTTCCTTAGTTTTATTATGGAACCCCATTACTTCCTGATAAGGCAGCAGCTAGTCTTCCTGGGGTTTATTATGGATCCCCATTAGTTTCTGCCAAGGCAGCAGCTACTCTTCCTGGGGTTTATTATGGATCCCCATTAGTTCCTGCCAAGGCAGCAGCTAGTCTTCCTGGGGTTTATTATGGATCCCCAATAGTTCCTGCCAAGACAGCAGCTATTCTTCCCGTGGTTTATTATGGATCCCCATTAGTTCCTGCCAAGGCAGCAGCTAGTCTTCCTGGGGTTTATTATGGATCCCCATTAGTTCCTGCCAAGACAGCAGCTACTCTTCCTGTGGTTTAGTATGGATCCCCATTAGTTCCTGCCAAGGCAGCAGCTAATCTTCCTGGAGTTTATTATGGATCCCCATTAGTTCCTGCCAAGGCAGCAGCTACTCTTCCTGGGGTTTATTATGGACCCCCATTAGCTCCTGCCAAGACAGCAGCTACTCTTCCTGTGGTTTATTATGGATCCCCATTAGTTCCTGCCAAGGCAGCAGCTACTCTTCCTGGGTTTATTATGGATCCCCATTAGTTCCTGCCAAGGCAGCGGCTACTCTTCCTGGGGTTTATATTGGACCCCCATTAGTTCCTGCCAAGGCAGCAGCTACTCTTCCTGAGGTGTATTATGGATCCCCATTGGTTCCTGCCAAGGCAGCAGCTACTCTTCTTGGGGTTTATTATGGATCCCCATTAGTTCCTGCCAAGGCAGCAACTACTCTTCCTGGGGTTTATTATGGAACCCCATTAGTTCCTGCCAATGCAGCAGCTACTCTTCCTGGGGTTTATTATGGATCCCCATTAGTTCCTGATAAGGCAGCAGCTAGTCTTCCTGGTGTTTATTATGGATCCCCATTAGTTCCTGCCAAGACAGCAGCTACTCTTCCTGGGGTTTAGTATGGATCCCCATTAGTTCCTGCCAAGGCAGCAGCTAATCTTCCTGGAGTTTATTATAGATCCCCATTAGTTCCTGCCAAGGCAGCAGCTACTCTTCCTGGGGTTTATTATGGACCCCCATTAGCTCCTGCCAAGACAGCAGCTACTCTTCCTGTGGTTTATTATGGATCCCCATTAGTTCCTGCCAAGGCAGCAGCTACTCTTCCTGGGTTTATTATGGATCCCCATTAGTTCCTGCCAATGCAGCGGCTACTCTTCCTGGGGTTTATATTGGACCCCCATTAGTTCCTGCCAAGGCAGCAGCTACTCTTCCTGAGGTGTATTATGGATCCCCATTGGTTCCTGCCAAGGCAGCAGCTTGTCTTCCTGGGGTTTATTATGGATCCCCATTAGTTCCTGCCAAGGCAGCAGCTAGTCTTCCTGGGGTTTATTATGGATCCCCATTAGTTCCTGCCAAGACAGCAGCTACTCTTCCTGTGGTTTAGTATGGATCCCCATTAGTTCCTGCCAAGGCAGCAGCTACTCTTCCTGGAGTTTATTATGGATCCCCATTAGTTCCTGCCAAGGCAGCAGCTACTCTTCCTGGGGTTTATTATGGACCCCCATTAGTTCCTGCCAAGACAGCAGCTACTCTTCCTGTGGTTTATTATGGATCCCCATTAGTTCCTGCCAAGGCAGCAGCTACTCTTCCTGGATTTATTATGGATCCCCATTAGTTCCTGCCAAGGCAGCAGCTACTCTTCCTGGGGTTTATATTGGACCCCCATTAGTTCCTGCCAAGGCAGCAGCTACTCTTCCTGAGGTGTATTATGGATCCCCATTGGTTCCTGCCAAGGCAGCAGCTACTCTTCTTGGGGTTTATTATGGATCCCCATTAGTTCCTGCCAAGGCAGCAACTACTCTTCCTAGGGTTTATTATGGAACCCCATTAGTTCCTGCCAATGCAGCAGCTACTCTTCCTGGGGTTTATTATGGATCCCCATTAGTTCCTGATAAGGCAGCAGCTAGTCTTCCTGGTGTTTATTATGGATCCCCATTAGTTTCTGCCATGGCAGCAGCTACTCTTCCTGGGGTTTATTATGGATCCCCATTAGTTCCTGCCAAGGCAGCAGCTAGTCTTCCTGAGGTTTGTTATGGATCCCCATTAGTTCCTGCCAAGGCAGCAGCTACTCTTCCCGTGGTTTATTATGGATCCCCGTTAGTTCCTGCCAAGGCAGCAGCTAGTCTTCCTGGGGTTTATTATGGATCCCCGTTAGTTCCTGCCAAGACAGCAGCTGCTCTTCCTGTGGTTTAGTATGGATCCCCATTAGTTCCTGCCAAGGCAGCAGCTACTCTTCCTGGAGTTTATTATGGATCCCCATTAGTTCCTGCCAAGGCAGCAGCTACTCTTCCTGGGGTTTATTATGGACCCCCATTAGTTCCTGCCAAGACAGCAGCTACTCTTTCTGTGGTTTATTATGGATCCCCAGTAGTTCCTGCCAAGGCAGCAGCTAGTCTTCCTGTGGTTTATTATGGATCCCCATTAGTTCCTGCCAAGGCAGCAGCTACTTTTCCTGTGGTTTATTATGGATCCCCATTAGTTCCTGCCAAGGCAGCAGCTAGTCTTCCTGGGGTTTATTATGGATCCCCATTAGTTCCTGCCAAGGCAGCAGCTACTCTTCCTTAGTTTTATTATGGAACCCCATTACTTCCTGATAAGGCAGCAGCTAGTCTTCCTGGGGTTTATTATGGATCCCCATTAGTTTCTGCCAAGGCAGCAGCTACTCTTCCTGGGGTTTATTATGGATCCCCATTAGTTCCTGCCAAGGCAGCAGCTAGTCTTCCTGGGGTTTATTATGGATCCCCAATAGTTCCTGCCAAGACAGCAGCTACTCTTCCCGTGGTTTATTATGGATCCCCATTAGTTCCTGCCAAGGCAGCAGCTAGTCTTCCTGGGGTTTATTATGGATCCCCATTAGTTCCTGCCAAGACAGCAGCTACTCTTCCTGTGGTTTAGTATGGATCCCCATTAGTTCCTGCCAAGGCAGCAGCTAATCTTCCTGGAGTTTATTATGGATCCCCATTAGTTCCTGCCAAGGCAGCAGCTACTCTTCCTGGGGTTTATTATGGACCCCCATTAGCTCCTGCCAAGACAGCAGCTACTCTTCCTGTGGTTTATTATGGATCCCCATTAGTTCCTGCCAAGGCAGCAGCTACTCTTCCTGGGTTTATTATGGATCCCCATTAGTTCCTGCCAAGGCAGCGGCTACTCTTCCTGGGGTTTATATTGGACCCCCATTAGTTCCTGCCAAGGCAGCAGCTACTCTTCCTGAGGTGTATTATGGATCCCCATTGGTTCCTGCCAAGGCAGCAGCTACTCTTCTTGGGGTTTATTATGGATCCCCATTAGTTCCTGCCAAGGCAGCAACTACTCTTCCTGGGGTTTATTATGGAACCCCATTAGTTCCTGCCAATGCAGCAGCTACTCTTCCTGGGGTTTATTATGGATCCCCATTAGTTCCTGATAAGGCAGCAGCTAGTCTTCCTGGTGTTTATTATGGATCCCCATTAGTTTCTGCCATGGCAGCAGCTACTCTTCCTGGGGTTTATTATGGATCCCCAGTAGTTCCTGCCAAGGCAGCAGCTAGTCTTCCTGTGGTTTATTATGGATCCCCATTAGTTCCTGCCAAGGCAGCAGCTACTTTTCCTGGGGTTTATTATGGATCCCCATTAGTTCCTGCCAAGGCAGCAGCTACTTTTCCTGGGGTTTATTATGGATCCCCATTAGTTCCTGCCAAGGCAGCAGCTAGTCTTCCTGGGGTTTATTATGGATCCCCATTAGTTCCTGCCAAGGCAGCAGCTTGTCTTCCTGGGGTTTATTATGGATCCCCATTAGTTCCTGCCAAGGCAGCAGCTAGTCTTCCTGGGGTTTATTATGGATCCCCATTAGTTCCTGCCAAGGCAGCAGCTACTCTTCCTGAGGTTTATTATGGAACCCCATTAGTTCCTGCCAAGGCAGCAGCTAGTCTTCCTGGGGTTTATTATGGATCTCCATTAGTTCCTGCCAATGCAGCAGCTAGTCTTCCTGGGGTTTATTATGGATCCCCATTAGTTCCTGCCAAGGCAGCAGCTACTTTTCCTGGGGTTTATTATGGATCCCCATTAGTTCCTGCCAAGGCAGCAGCTACTCTTCCTGGGGTTTATTATGGATCCCCATTAGTTCCTGCCAAGGCAGCAGCTTGTCTTCCTGGGGTTTATTATGGATCCCCATTAGTTCCTGCCAAGGCAGCAGCTAGTCTTCCTGGGGTTTATTATGGATCCCCATTAGTTCCTGCCAAGGCAGCAGCTACTCTTCCTTAGTTTTATTATGGAACCCCATTACTTCCTGATAAGGCAGCAGCTAGTCTTCCTGGGGTTTATTATGGATCCCCATTAGTTCCTGCCAAGGCAGCAACTACTCTTCCTAGGGTTTATTATGGAACCCCATTAGTTCCTGCCAATGCAGCAGCTACTCTTCCTGGGGTTTATTATGGATCCCCATTAGTTCCTGATAAGGCAGCAGCTAGTCTTCCTGGTGTTTATTATGGATCCCCATTAGTTTCTGCCATGGCAGCAGCTACTCTTCCTGGGGTTTATTATGGATCCCCATTAGTTCCTGCCAAGGCAGCAGCTAGTCTTCCTGAGGTTTGTTATGGATCCCCATTAGTTCCTGCCAAGGCAGCAGCTACTCTTCCCGTGGTTTATTATGGATCCCCGTTAGTTCCTGCCAAGGCAGCAGCTAGTCTTCCTGGGGTTTATTATGGATCCCCGTTAGTTCCTGCCAAGACAGCAGCTGCTCTTCCTGTGGTTTAGTATGGATCCCCATTAGTTCCTGCCAAGGCAGCAGCTACTCTTCCTGGAGTTTATTATGGATCCCCATTAGTTCCTGCCAAGGCAGCAGCTACTCTTCCTGGGGTTTATTATGGACCCCCATTAGTTCCTGCCAAGACAGCAGCTACTCTTTCTGTGGTTTATTATGGATCCCCAGTAGTTCCTGCCAAGGCAGCAGCTAGTCTTCCTGTGGTTTATTATGGATCCCCATTAGTTCCTGCCAAGGCAGCAGCTACTTTTCCTGTGGTTTATTATGGATCCCCATTAGTTCCTGCCAAGGCAGCAGCTAGTCTTCCTGGGGTTTATTATGGATCCCCATTAGTTCCTGCCAAGGCAGCAGCTACTCTTCCTTAGTTTTATTATGGAACCCCATTACTTCCTGATAAGGCAGCAGCTAGTCTTCCTGGGGTTTATTATGGATCCCCATTAGTTTCTGCCAAGGCAGCAGCTACTCTTCCTGGGGTTTATTATGGATCCCCATTAGTTCCTGCCAAGGCAGCAGCTAGTCTTCCTGGGGTTTATTATGGATCCCCAATAGTTCCTGCCAAGACAGCAGCTACTCTTCCCGTGGTTTATTATGGATCCCCATTAGTTCCTGCCAAGGCAGCAGCTAGTCTTCCTGGGGTTTATTATGGATCCCCATTAGTTCCTGCCAAGACAGCAGCTACTCTTCCTGTGGTTTAGTATGGATCCCCATTAGTTCCTGCCAAGGCAGCAGCTAATCTTCCTGGAGTTTATTATGGATCCCCATTAGTTCCTGCCAAGGCAGCAGCTACTCTTCCTGGGGTTTATTATGGACCCCCATTAGCTCCTGCCAAGACAGCAGCTACTCTTCCTGTGGTTTATTATGGATCCCCATTAGTTCCTGCCAAGGCAGCAGCTACTCTTCCTGGGTTTATTATGGATCCCCATTAGTTCCTGCCAAGGCAGCGGCTACTCTTCCTGGGGTTTATATTGGACCCCCATTAGTTCCTGCCAAGGCAGCAGCTACTCTTCCTGAGGTGTATTATGGATCCCCATTGGTTCCTGCCAAGGCAGCAGCTACTCTTCTTGGGGTTTATTATGGATCCCCATTAGTTCCTGCCAAGGCAGCAACTACTCTTCCTGGGGTTTATTATGGAACCCCATTAGTTCCTGCCAATGCAGCAGCTACTCTTCCTGGGGTTTATTATGGATCCCCATTAGTTCCTGATAAGGCAGCAGCTAGTCTTCCTGGTGTTTATTATGGATCCCCATTAGTTTCTGCCATGGCAGCAGCTACTCTTCCTGGGGTTTATTATGGATCCCCAGTAGTTCCTGCCAAGGCAGCAGCTAGTCTTCCTGTGGTTTATTATGGATCCCCATTAGTTCCTGCCAAGGCAGCAGCTACTTTTCCTGGGGTTTATTATGGATCCCCATTAGTTCCTGCCAAGGCAGCAGCTACTTTTCCTGGGGTTTATTATGGATCCCCATTAGTTCCTGCCAAGGCAGCAGCTAGTCTTCCTGGGGTTTATTATGGATCCCCATTAGTTCCTGCCAAGGCAGCAGCTTGTCTTCCTGGGGTTTATTATGGATCCCCATTAGTTCCTGCCAAGGCAGCAGCTAGTCTTCCTGGGGTTTATTATGGATCCCCATTAGTTCCTGCCAAGGCAGCAGCTACTCTTCCTGAGGTTTATTATGGAACCCCATTAGTTCCTGCCAAGGCAGCAGCTAGTCTTCCTGGGGTTTATTATGGATCTCCATTAGTTCCTGCCAATGCAGCAGCTAGTCTTCCTGGGGTTTATTATGGATCCCCATTAGTTCCTGCCAAGGCAGCAGCTACTTTTCCTGGGGTTTATTATGGATCCCCATTAGTTCCTGCCAAGGCAGCAGCTACTCTTCCTGGGGTTTATTATGGATCCCCATTAGTTCCTGCCAAGGCAGCAGCTTGTCTTCCTGGGGTTTATTATGGATCCCCATTAGTTCCTGCCAAGGCAGCAGCTAGTCTTCCTGGGGTTTATTATGGATCCCCATTAGTTCCTGCCAAGGCAGCAGCTACTCTTCCTTAGTTTTATTATGGAACCCCATTACTTCCTGATAAGGCAGCAGCTAGTCTTCCTGGGGTTTATTATGGATCCCCATTAGTTTCTGCCAAGGCAGCAGCTACTCTTCCTGGGGTTTATTATGGATCCCCATTAGTTCCTGCCAAGGCAGCAGCTAGTCTTCCTGGGGTTTATTATGGATCCCCATTAGTTCCTGCCAAGGCAGCAGCTACTCTTCCTTAGTTTTATTATGGAACCCCATTACTTCCTGATAAGGCAGCAGCTAGTCTTCCTGGGGTTTATTATGGATCCCCATTAGTTTCTGCCAAGGCAGCAGCTACTCTTCCTGGGGTTTATTATGGATCCCCATTAGTTCCTGCCAAGGCAGCAGCTAGTCTTCCTGGGGTTTATTATGGATCCCCAATAGTTCCTGCCAAGACAGCAGCTACTCTTCCCGTGGTTTATTATGGATCCCCATTAGTTCCTGCCAAGGCAGCAGCTAGTCTTCCTGGGGTTTATTATGGATCCCCATTAGTTCCTGCCAAGACAGCAGCTACTCTTCCTGTGGTTTAGTATGGATCCCCATTAGTTCCTGCCAAGGCAGCAGCTAATCTTCCTGGAGTTTATTATGGATCCCCATTAGTTCCTGCCAAGGCAGCAGCTACTCTTCCTGGGGTTTATTATGGACCCCCATTAGCTCCTGCCAAGACAGCAGCTACTCTTCCTGTGGTTTATTATGGATCCCCATTAGTTCCTGCCAAGGCAGCAGCTACTCTTCCTGGGTTTATTATGGATCCCCATTAGTTCCTGCCAAGGCAGCGGCTACTATTCCTGGGGTTTATATTGGACCCCCATTAGTTCCTGCCAAGGCAGCAGCTACTCTTCCTGAGGTGTATTATGGATCCCCATTGGTTCCTGCCAAGGCAGCAGCTACTCTTCTTGGGGTTTATTATGGATCCCCATTAGTTCCTGCCAAGGCAGCAACTACTCTTCCTGGGGTTTATTATGGAACCCCATTAGTTCCTGCCAATGCAGCAGCTACTCTTCCTGGGGTTTATTATGGATCCCCATTAGTTCCTGATAAGGCAGCAGCTAGTCTTCCTGGTGTTTATTATGGATCCCCATTAGTTCCTGCCAAGACAGCAGCTACTCTTCCTGGGGTTTAGTATGGATCCCCATTAGTTCCTGCCAAGGCAGCAGCTAATCTTCCTGGAGTTTATTATAGATCCCCATTAGTTCCTGCCAAGGCAGCAGCTACTCTTCCTGGGGTTTATTATGGACCCCCATTAGCTCCTGCCAAGACAGCAGCTACTCTTCCTGTGGTTTATTATGGATCCCCATTAGTTCCTGCCAAGGCAGCAGCTACTCTTCCTGGGTTTATTATGGATCCCCATTAGTTCCTGCCAATGCAGCGGCTACTCTTCCTGGGGTTTATATTGGACCCCCATTAGTTCCTGCCAAGGCAGCAGCTACTCTTCCTGAGGTGTATTATGGATCCCCATTGGTTCCTGCCAAGGCAGCAGCTACTCTTCTTGGGGTTTATTATGGATCCCCATTAGTTCCTGCCAAGGCAGCAACTACTCTTCCTGGGGTTTATTATGGAACCCCATTAGTTCCTGCCAATGCAGCAGCTACTCTTCCTGGGGTTTATTATGGATCCCCATTAGTTCCTGATAAGGCAGCAGCTAGTCTTCCTGGTGTTTATTATGGATCCCCATTAGTTCCTGCCATGGCAGCAGCTACTCTTCCTGGGGTTTATTATGGATCCCCAGTAGTTCCTGCCAAGGCAGCAGCTAGTCTTCCTGTGGTTTATTATGGATCCCCATTAGTTCCTGCCAAGGCAGCAGCTACTTTTCCTGGGGTTTATTATGGATCCCCATTAGTTCCTGCCAAGGCAGCAGCTTGTCTTCCTGGGGTTTATTATGGATCCCCATTAGTTCCTGCCAAGGCAGCAGCTAGTCTTCCTGGGGTTTATTATGGATCCCCATTAGTTCCTGCCAAGGCAGCAGCTACTCTTCCTTAGTTTTATTATGGAACCCCATTACTTCCTGATAAGGCAGCAGCTAGTCTTCCTGGGGTTTATTATGGATCCCCATTAGTTTCTGCCAAGGCAGCAGCTACTCTTCCTGGGGTTTATTATGGATCCCCATTAGTTCCTGCCAAGGCAGCAGCTAGTCTTCCTGGGGTTTATTATGGATCCCCAATAGTTCCTGCCAAGACAGCAGCTACTCTTCCCGTGGTTTATTATGGATCCCCATTAGTTCCTGCCAAGGCAGCAGCTAGTCTTCCTGGGGTTTATTATGGATCCCCATTAGTTCCTGCCAAGACAGCTGCTACTCTTCCTGTGGTTTAGTATGGATCCCCATTAGTTCCTGCCAAGGCAGCAGCTAATCTTCCTGGAGTTTATTATGGATCCCCATTAGTTCCTGCCAAGGCAGCAGCTACTCTTCCTGGGGTTTATTATGGACCCCCATTAGCTCCTGCCAAGACAGCAGCTACACTTCCTGTGGTTTATTATGGATCCCCATTAGTTCCTGCCAAGGCAGCAGCTACTCTTCCTGGGTTTATTATGGATCCCCATTAGTTCCTGCCAAGGCAGCGGCTACTCTTCCTGGGGTTTATATTGGACCCCCATTAGTTCCTGCCAAGGCAGCAGCTACTCTTCCTGAGGTGTATTATGGATCCCCATTGGTTCCTGCCAAGGCAGCAGCTACTCTTCTTGGGGTTTATTATGGATCCCCATTAGTTCCTGCCAAGGCAGCAACTACTCTTCCTGGGGTGTATTATGGAACCCCATTAGTTCCTGCCAATGCAGCAGCTACTCTTCCTGGGGTTTATTATGGATCCCCATTAGTTCCTGATAAGGCAGCAGCTAGTCTTCCTGGTGTTTATTATGGATCCCCATTAGTTTCTGCCATGGCAGCAGCTACTCTTCCTGGGGTTTATTATGGATCCCCAGTAGTTCCTGCCAAGGCAGCAGCTACTTTTCCTGGGGTTTATTATGGATCCCCATTAGTTCCTGCCAAGGCAGCAGCTACTTTTCCTGGGGTTTATTATGGATCCCCATTAGTTCCTGCCAAGGCAGCAGCTAGTCTTCCTGGGGTTTATTATGGATCCCCATTAGTTCCTGCCAAGGCAGCAGCTTGTCTTCCTGGGGTTTATTATGGATCCCCATTAGTTCCTGCCAAGGCAGCAGCTTGTCTTCCTGGGGTTTATTATGGATCCCCATTAGTTCCTGCCAAGACAGCAGCTACTCTTCCTGTGGTTTAGTATGGATCCCCATTAGTTCCTGCCAAGGCAGCAGCTAATCTTCCTGGAGTTTATTATGGATCCCCATTAGTTCCTGCCAAGGCAGCAGCTACTCTTCCTGGGGTTTATTATGGACCCCCATTAGCTCCTGCCAAGACAGCAGCTACTCTTCCTGTGGTTTATTATGGATCCCCATTAGTTCCTGCCAAGGCAGCAGCTACTCTTCCTGGGTTTATTATGGATCCCCATTAGTTCCTGCCAAGGCAGCGGCTACTCTTCCTGGGGTTTATATTGGACCCCCATTAGTTCCTGCCAAGGCAGCAGCTACTCTTCCTGAGGTGTATTATGGATCCCCATTGGTTCCTGCCAAGGCAGCAGCTACTCTTCTTGGGGTTTATTATGGATTCCCATTAGTTCCTGCCAAGGCAGCAACTACTCTTCCTGGGGTTTATTATGGAACCCCATTAGTTCCTGCCAATGCAGCAGCTACTCTTCCTGGGGTTTATTATGGATCCCCATTAGTTCCTGATAAGGCAGCAGCTAGTCTTCCTGGTGTTTATTATGGATCCCCATTAGTTTCTGCCATGGCAGCAGCTACTCTTCCTGGGGTTTATTATGGATCCCCAGTAGTTCCTGCCAAGGCAGCAGCTAGTCTTCCTGTGGTTTATTATGGATCCCCATTAGTTCCTGCCAAGGCAGCAGCTACTTTTCCTGGGGTTTATTATGGATCCCCATTAGTTCCTGCCAAGGCAGCAGCTACTTTTCCTGGGGTTTATTATGGATCCCCATTAGTTCCTGCCAAGGCAGCAGCTAGTCTTCCTGGGGTTTATTATGGATCCCCATTAGTTCCTGCCAAGGCAGCAGCTTGTCTTCCTGGGGTTTATTATGGATCCCCATTAGTTCCTGCCAAGGCAGCAGCTAGTCTTCCTGGGGTTTATTATGGATCCCCATTAGTTCCTGCCAAGGCAGCAGCTACTCTTCCTGAGGTTTATTATGGAACCCCATTAGTTCCTGCCAAGGCAGCAGCTAGTCTTCCTGGGGTTTATTATGGATCTCCATTAGTTCCTGCCAATGCAGCAGCTAGTCTTCCTGGGGTTTATTATGGATCCCCATTAGTTCCTGCCAAGGCAGCAGCTACTTTTCCTGGGGTTTATTATGGATCCCCATTTGTTCCTGCCAAGGCAGCAGCTACTCTTCCTGGGGTTTATTATGGATCCCCATTAGTTCCTGCCAAGGCAGCAGCTTGTCTTCCTGGGGTTTATTATGGATCCCCATTAGTTCCTGCCAAGGCAGCAGCTAGTCTTCCTGGGGTTTATTATGGATCCCCATTAGTTCCTGCCAAGGCAGCAGCTACTCTTCCTTAGTTTTATTATGGAACCCCATTACTTCCTGATAAGGCAGCAGCTAGTCTTCCTGGGGTTTATTATGGATCCCCATTAGTTTCTGCCAAGGCAGCAGCTACTCTTCCTGGGGTTTATTTTGGATCCCCATTAGTTCCTGCCAAGGCAGCAGCTAGTCTTCCTGGGGTTTATTATGGATCCCCATTAGTTCCTGCCAAGGCAGCAGCTACTCTTCCTTAGTTTTATTATGGAACCCCATTACTTCCTGATAAGGCAGCAGCTAGTCTTCCTGGGGTTTATTATGGATCCCCATTAGTTTCTGCCAAGGCAGCAGCTACTCTTCCTGGGGTTTATTATGGATCCCCATTAGTTCCTGCCAAGGCAGCAGCTAGTCTTCCTGGGGTTTATTATGGATCCCCAATAGTTCCTGCCAAGACAGCAGCTACTCTTCCCGTGGTTTATTATGGATCCCCATTAGTTCCTGCCAAGGCAGCAGCTAGTCTTCCTGGGGTTTATTATGGATCCCCATTAGTTCCTGCCAAGACAGCAGCTACTCTTCCTGTGGTTTAGTATGGATCCCCATTAGTTCCTGCCAAGGCAGCAGCTAATCTTCCTGGAGTTTATTATGGATCCCCATTAGTTCCTGCCAAGGCAGCAGCTACTCTTCCTGGGGTTTATTATGGACCCCCATTAGCTCCTGCCAAGACAGCAGCTACTCTTCCTGTGGTTTATTATGGATCCCCATTAGTTCCTGCCAAGGCAGCAGCTACTCTTCCTGGGTTTATTATGGATCCCCATTAGTTCCTGCCAAGGCAGCGGCTACTCTTCCTGGGGTTTATATTGGACCCCCATTAGTTCCTGCCAAGGCAGCAGCTACTCTTCCTGAGGTGTATTATGGATCCCCATTGGTTCCTGCCAAGGCAGCAGCTACTCTTCTTGGGGTTTATTATGGATCCCCATTAGTTCCTGCCAAGGCAGCAACTACTCTTCCTGGGGTTTATTATGGAACCCCATTAGTTCCTGCCAATGCAGCAGCTACTCTTCCTGGGGCTTATTATGGATCCCCATTAGTTCCTGATAAGGCAGCAGCTAGTCTTCCTGGTGTTTATTATGGATCCCCATTAGTTCCTGCCAAGACAGCAGCTACTCTTCCTGGGGTTTAGTATGGATCCCCATTAGTTCCTGCCAAGGCAGCAGCTAATCTTCCTGGAGTTTATTATGGATCCCCATTAGTTCCTGCCAAGGCAGCAGCTACTCTTCCTGGGGTTTATTATGGACCCCCATTAGCTCCTGCCAAGACAGCAGCTACTCTTCCTGTGGTTTATTATGGATCCCCATTAGTTCCTGCCAAGGCAGCAGCTACTCTTCCTGGGTTTATTATGGATCCCCATTAGTTCCTGCCAATGCAGCGGCTACTCTTCCTGGGGTTTATATTGGACCCCCATTAGTTCCTGCCAAGGCAGCAGCTACTCTTCCTGAGGTGTATTATGGATCCCCATTGGTTCCTGCCAAGGCAGCAGCTACTCTTCTTGGGGTTTATTATGGAACCCCATTAGTTCCTGCCAATGCAGCAGCTACTCTTCCTGGGGTTTATTATGGATCCCCATTAGTTCCTGATAAGGCAGCAGCTAGTCTTCCTGGTGTTTATTATGGATCCCCATTAGTTTCTGCCATGGCAGCAGCTACTCTTCCTGGGGTTTATTATGGATCCCGAGTAGTTCCTGCCAAGGCAGCAGCTAGTCTTCCTGTGGTTTATTATGGATCCCCATTAGTTCCTGCCAAGGCAGCAGCTACTTTTCCTGGGGTTTATTATGGATCCCCATTAGTTCCTGCCAAGGCAGCAGCTTGTCTTCCTGGGGTTTATTATGGATCCCCATTAGTTCCTGCCAAGGCAGCAGCTAGTCTTCCTGGGGTTTATTATGGATCCCCATTAGTTCCTGCCAAGGCAGCAGCTACTCTTCCTTAGTTTTATTATGGAACCCCATTACTTCCTGATAAGGCAGCAGCTAGTCTTCCTGGGGTTTATTATGGATCCCCATTAGTTTCTGCCAAGGCAGCAGCTACTCTTCCTGGGGTTTATTATGGATCCCCATTAGTTCCTGCCAAGGCAGCAGCTAGTCTTCCTGGGGTTTATTATGGATCCCCAATAGTTCCTGCCAAGACAGCAGCTACTCTTCCCGTGGTTTATTATGGATCCCCATTAGTTCCTGCCAAGGCAGCAGCTAGTCTTCCTGGGGTTTATTATGGATCCCCATTAGTTCCTGCCAAGACAGCAGCTACTCTTCCTGTGGTTTAGTATGGATCCCCATTAGTTCCTGCCAAGGCAGCAGCTAATCTTCCTGGAGTTTATTATGGATCCCCATTAGTTCCTGCCAAGGCAGCAGCTACTCTTCCTGGGGTTTATTATGGACCCCCATTAGCTCCTGCCAAGACAGCAGCTACACTTCCTGTGGTTTATTATGGATCCCCATTAGTTCCTGCCAAGGCAGCAGCTACTCTTCCTGGGTTTATTATGGATCCCCATTAGTTCCTGCCAAGGCAGCGGCTACTCTTCCTGGGGTTTATATTGGACCCCCATTAGTTCCTGCCAAGGCAGCAGCTACTCTTCCTGAGGTGTATTATGGATCCCCATTGGTTCCTGCCAAGGCAGCAGCTACTCTTCTTGGGGTTTATTATGGATCCCCATTAGTTCCTGCCAAGGCAGCAACTACTCTTCCTGGGGTGTATTATGGAACCCCATTAGTTCCTGCCAATGCAGCAGCTACTCTTCCTGGGGTTTATTATGGATCCCCATTAGTTCCTGATAAGGCAGCAGCTAGTCTTCCTGGTGTTTATTATGGATCCCCATTAGTTTCTGCCATGGCAGCAGCTACTCTTCCTGGGGTTTATTATGGATCCCCAGTAGTTCCTGCCAAGGCAGCAGCTACTTTTCCTGGGGTTTATTATGGATCCCCATTAGTTCCTGCCAAGGCAGCAGCTACTTTTCCTGGGGTTTATTATGGATCCCCATTAGTTCCTGCCAAGGCAGCAGCTAGTCTTCCTGGGGTTTATTATGGATCCCCATTAGTTCCTGCCAAGGCAGCAGCTTGTCTTCCTGGGGTTTATTATGGATCCCCATTAGTTCCTGCCAAGGCAGCAGCTAGTCTTCCTGGGGTTTATTATGGATCCCCATTAGTTCCTGCCAAGGCAGCAGCTACTCTTCCTGAGGTTTATTATGGAACCCCATTAGTTCCTGCCAAGGCAGCAGCTAGTCTTCCTGGGGTTTATTATGGATCTCCATTAGTTCCTGCCAAGGCAGCAGCTACTTTTCCTGGGGTTTATTATGGATCCCCATTAGTTCCTGCCAAGGCAGCAGCTACTCTTCCTGGGGTTTATTATGGATCCCCATTAGTTCCTGCCAAGGCAGCAGCTTGTCTTCCTGGGGTTTATTATGGATCCCCATTAGTTCCTGCCAAGGCAGCAGCTAGTCTTCCTGGGGTTTATTATGGATCCCCATTAGTTCCTGCCAAGGCAGCAGCTACTCTTCCTTAGTTTTATTATGGAACCCCATTACTTCCTGATAAGGCAGCAGCTAGTCTTCCTGGGGTTTATTATGGATCCCCATTAGTTTCTGCCAAGGCAGCAGCTACTCTTCCTGGGGTTTATTATGGATCCCCATTAGTTCCTGCCAAGGCAGCAGCTAGTCTTCCTGGGGTTTATTATGGATCCCCAATAGTTCCTGCCAAGACAGCAGCTACTCTTCCCGTGGTTTATTATGGATCCCCATTAGTTCCTGCCAAGGCAGCAGCTAGTCTTCCTGGGGTTTATTATGGATCCCCATTAGTTCCTGCCAAGACAGCAGCTACTCTTCCTGTGGTTTAGTATGGATCCCCATTAGTTCCTGCCAAGGCAGCAGCTACTCTTCCTGGAGTTTATTATGGATCCCCATTAGTTCCTGCCAAGGCAGCAGCTACTCTTCCTGGGGTTTATTATGGACCCCCATTAGCTCCTGCCAAGACAGCAGCTACTCTTCCTGTGGTTTATTATGGATCCCCATTAGTTCCTGCGAAGGCAGCAGCTACTCTTCCTGGGTTTATTATGGATCCCCATTAGTTCCTGCCAAGGCAGCAGCTACTCTTCCTGGGGTTTATATTGGACCCCCATTAGTTCCTGCCAAGGCAGCAGCTACTCTTCCTGGGGTGTATTATGGATCCCCATTGGTTCCTGCCAAGGCAGCAGCTACTCTTCTTGGGGTTTATTATGGATCCCCATTAGTTCCTGCCAAGGCAGCAACTACTCTTCCTGGGGTTTATTATGGAACCCCATTAGTTCCTGCCAATGCAGCAGCTACTCTTCCTGGGGTTTATTATGGATCCCCATTAGTTCCTGATAAGGCAGCAGCTAGTCTTCCTGGTGTTTATTATGGATCCCCATTAGTTTCTGCCAAGGCAGCAGCTAGTCTTCCTGGGGTTTATTATGGATCCCCATTAGTTCCTGCCAAGGCAGCAGCTAGTCTTCCTGGGGTTTATTATGGATCCCCATTAGTTCCTGCCAAGGCAGCAGCTACTCTTCCTGGGGTTTATTATGGATCCCCATTAGTTCCTGATAAGGCAGCAGCTAGTCTTCCTGGGGTATATTATGGATCTCCAATAGTTCCTGCCAAGGCAGCAGCTAGTCTTCCTGGGGTTTATTATGGATCCCCATTAGTTCCTGCCAAGGCAGCAGCTAGTCTTCCTGGGGTTTATTATGGATCCCCATTAGTTCCTGCCAAGGCAGCAGCTACTCTTCCTGGGGTTTATTATGGACCCCCATTAGCTCCTGCCAAGACAGCAGCTACTCTTCCTGTGGTTTATTATGGATCCCCATTAGTTCCTGCCAAGGCAGCAGCTACTCTTCCTGGGTTTATTATGGATCCCCATTAGTTCCTGCCAAGGCAGCAGCTACTCTTCCTGGGGTTTATATTGGACCCCCATTAGTTCCTGCCAAGGCAGCAGCTACTCTTCCTGAGGTGTATTATGGATCCCCATTGGTTCCTGCCAAGGCAGCAGCTACTCTTCTTGGGGTTTATTATGGATCCCCATTAGTTCCTGCCAAGGCAGCAACTACTCTTCCTGGGGTTTATTATGGAACCCCATTAGTTCCTGCCAATGCAGCAGCTACTCTTCCTGGGGTTTATTATGGATCCCCATTAGTTCCTGATAAGGCAGCAGCTAGTCTTCCTGGTGTTTATTATGGATCCCCATTAGTTTCTGCCAAGGCAGCAGCTAGTCTTCCTGGGGTTTATTATGGATCCCCATTAGTTCCTGCCAAGGCAGCAGCTAGTCTTCCTGGGGTTTATTATGGATCCCCAATAGTTCCTGCCAAGACAGCAGCTACTCTTCCCGTGGTTTATTATGGATCCCCATTAGTTCCTGCCAAGGCAGCAGCTAGTCTTCCTGGGGTTTATTATGGATCCCCATTAGTTCCTGCCAAGACGGCAGCTACTCTTCCTGTGGTTTAGTATGGATCCCCATTAGTTCCTGCCAAGGCAGCAGCTACTCTTCCTGGAGTTTATTATGGATCCCCATTAGTTCCTGCCAAGGCAGCAGCTACTCTTCCTGGGGTTTATTATGGACCCCCATTAGCTCCTGCCAAGACAGCAGCTACTCTTCCTGTGGTTTATTATGGATC
Source organism: Oncorhynchus clarkii lewisi (assembly GCF_045791955.1). Classification (NCBI taxonomy): domain Eukaryota; kingdom Metazoa; phylum Chordata; class Actinopteri; order Salmoniformes; family Salmonidae; genus Oncorhynchus; species Oncorhynchus clarkii. Next base: position 69,167 of record NW_027258421.1, read on the forward strand.
CCCATTAGTTCCTGCCAAGGCAGCAGCTACTCTTCCTGGGTTTATTATGGATCCCCATTAGTTCCTGCCAAGGCAGCAGCTACTCTTCCTGGGGTTTATATTGGACCCCCATTAGTTCCTGCCAAGGCAGCAGCTACTCTTCCTGAGGTGTATTATGGATCCCCATTGGTTCCTGCCAAGGCAGCAGCTACTCTTCTTGGGGTTTATTATGATCCCCATTAGTTCCTGCCAAGGCAGCAACTACTCTTCCTGGGGTTTATTATGGAACCCCATTAGTTCCTGCCAATGCAGCAGCTACTCTTCCTGGGGTTTATTATGGATCCCCAATAGTTCCTGATAAGGCAGCAGCTAGTCTTCCTGGTGTTTATTATGGATCCCCATTAGTTTCTGCCATGGCAGCAGCTACTCTTCCTGGGGTTTATTATGGATCCTCAGTAGTTCCTGCCAAGGCAGCAGCTACTTTTCCTGGGGTTTATTATGGATCCCCATTAGTTCCTGCCAAGGCAGCAGCTACTTTTCCTGGGGTTTATTATGGATCCCCATTAGTTCCTGCCAAGGCAGCAGCTAGTCTTCCTGGGGTTTATTATGGATCCCCATTAGTTCCTGCCAAGGCAGCAGCTACTCTTCCTGAGGTTTATTATGGAACCCCATTAGTTCCTGCCAAGGCAGCAGCTAGTCTTCCTGGGGTATATTATGGATCTCCATTAGTTCCTGCCAAGGCAGCAGCTAGTCTTCCTGGGGTTTATTATGGATCCCCATTAGTTCCTGCCAAGGCAGCAGCTAGTCTTCCTGAGGTTTATTATGGATCCCCATTAGTTCCTGCCAAGGCAGCAGCTACTCTTCCCGTGGTTTATTATGGATCCCCATTAGTTCCTGCCAAGGCAGCAGCTACTCTCCCTGGGGTTTATTATGGACCCCCATTAGTTCCTGCCAAGGCAGCAGCTACTCTTCCTGGGGTTTATTATGGATCCCCATTAGTTCCTGCCAAGGCAGCAGCTACTCTTCCTGGGGTTTATTATGGACCCCCATTAGTTTCTGCCAAGGCAGCAGCTACTCTTCCTGGGGTTTATTATGGATCCCCATTAGTTCCTGCCAAGGCAGCATCTAGTCTTCCTGGGGTTTATTATGGATCTCAATTAGTTCCTGCCAAGGCAGCAGCTCGTCTTCCTGGGTTTTATTATGGATCCCCATTAGTTCCTGCCAAGGCAGCAGCTAGTCTTCCTGGGGTTTATCATCGATCCCCATTAGTTCCTGCCAAGGCAGCAGCTAGTCTTCCTGTGGTTTATTATGGATCCCCATTAGTTCCTGCCAAGGCAGCAGATACTTTTCCTGGGGTTTATTATGAATCCCCATTAGTTCCTGCCAAGGCAGCAGCTAGTCTTCCTGAGGTTTATTATGGATCCCCATTAGTTCCTGCCAAGGCAGCAGCTACTCTTCCCGTGGTTTATTATGGATCCCCATTAGTTCCTGCCAAGGCAGCAGCTACTCTCCCTGGGGTTTATTATGGACCCCCATTAGTTCCTGCCAAGGCAGCAGCTACTCTTCCTGGGGTTTATTATGGATCCCCATTAGTTCCTGCCAAGGCAGCAGCTACTCTTCCTGGGGTTTATTATGGACCCCCATTAGTTTCTGCCAAGGCAGCAGCTACTCTTCCTGGGGTTTATTATGGATCCCCATTAGTTCCTGCCAAGGCAGCATCTAGTCTTCCTGGGGTTTATTATGGATCTCAATTAGTTCCTGCCAAGGCAGCAGCTCGTCTTCCTGGGTTTTATTATGGATCCCCATTAGTTCCTGCCAAGGCAGCAGCTAGTCTTCCTGGGGTTTATCATCGATCCCCATTAGTTCCTGCCAAGGCAGCAGCTAGTCTTCCTGGGGTTTATTATGGATCCCCATTAGTTCCTGCCAAGGCAGCAGATACTTTTCCTGGGGTTTATTATGAATCCCCATTAGTTCCTGCCAAGGCAGCAGCTACTTTTCCTGGGGTTTATTATGGATCCCCATTAGTTCCTGCCAAGGCAGCAGCTAGTCTTCCTGGGGTTTATTATGGATCCTCATTAGTTCCTGCCAAGGCAGCAGCTACTCTTCCTGAGGTTTATTATGGAACCCCATTAGTTCCTGCCAAGGCAGCAGCTAGTCTTCCTGGGGTATATTATGGATCTCCATTAGTTCCTGCCAAGGCAGCAGCTAGTCTTCCTGGGGTTTATTATGGATCCCCATTAGTTCCTGCCAAGGCAGCAGCTAGTCTTCCTGGGGTTTATTATGGATCCTCATAAGTTCCTGCCAAGGCAGCAGCTACTCTTCCTGAGGTTTATTATGGAACCCCATTAGTTCCTGATAAGGCAGCAGCTACTCTTCCTGGGGTTTATTATGGATCCCCATTAGTTCCTGCCAAGGCAGCAGCTAGTCTTCCTGAGGTTTATTATGGATCCCCATTAGTTCCTGCCAAGGCAGCAGCTACTCTTCCCGTGGTTTATTATGGATCCCCATTAGTTCCTGCCAAGGCAGCAGCTAGTCTTCCTGGGGTTTATTATGGATCCCCGTTAGTTCCGGCCAAGACAGCAGCTGCTCTTCCTGTGGTTTATTATGGATCCCCATTAGTTCCTGCCAAGGCAGCAGCTAGTCTTCCTGGGGTTTATTATGGATCCCCGTTAGTTCCTGCCAAGACAGCAGCTGCTCTTCCTGTGGTTTAGTATGGATCCCCATTAGTTCCTGCCAAGGCAGCAGCTACTCTTCCTGGAGTTTATTATGGATCCCCATTAGTTCCTGCCAAGGCAGCAGCTACTCTCCCTGGGGTTTATTATGGACCCCCATTAGTTCCTGCCAAGGCAGCAGCTACTTTTCCTGTGGTTTATTATGGATCCCCATTAGTTCCTGCCAAGGCAGCAGCTACTCTTCCTGGGGTTTATTATGGATCCCCATTAGTTCCTGCCAAGGCAGCAGCTACTCTTCCTGGGGTTTATTATGGACCCCCATTAGTTTCTGCCAAGGCAGCAGCTACTCTTCCTGGGGTTTATTATGGATCCCCATTAGTTCCTGCCAAGGCAGCATCTAGTCTTCCTGGGGTTTATTATGGATCCCCATTAGTTCCTGCCAAGGCAGCAGCTCGTCTTCCTGGGGTTTATTATGGATCCCCATTAGTTCCTGCCAAGGCAGCAGCTAGTCTTCCTGGGGTTTATCATCGATCCCCATTAGTTCCTGCCAAGGCAGCAGCTAGTCTTCCTGGGGTTTATTATGGATCCCCATTAGTTCCTGCCAAGGCAGCAGCTAGTCTTCCTGGGGTTTATTATGGATCCCCATTAGTTCCTGCCAAGGCAGCAGCTAGTCTTCCTGTGGTTTATTATGGATCCCCATTAGTTCCTGCCAAGGCAGCAGCTACTCTTCCTGGGGTTTATTATGGATCCCCATTAGTTCCTGCCAAGGCAGCAGCTACTTTTCCTGTGGTTTATTATGGATCCCCATTAGTTCCTGCCAAGGCAGCAGCTACTCTTCCTGGGGTTTATTATGGATCCCCATTAGTTCCTGCCAAGGCAGCAGCTAGTCTTCCTGGGGTTTATTATGGATCCCCATTAGTTCCTGCCAAGGCAGCAGCTACTCTTCCTGAGGTTTATTATGGAACCCCATTAGTTCCTGCCAAGGCAGCAGCTAGTCTTCCTGGGGTTTATTATGGATCTCCATTAGTTCCTGCCAAGGCAGCAGCTAGTCTTCCTGGGGTTTATTATGGATCCCCATTAGTTCCTGCCAAGGCAGCAGCTACTCTTCCTGGGGTTTATTATGGATCCCCATTAGTTCCTGCCAAGGCAGCAGCTACTCTTCCTGGGGTTTATTATGGATCCCCATTAGTTCCTGCCAAGGCAGCAGCTTGTCTTCCTGGGGTTTATTATGGATCCCCATTAGTTCCTGCCAAGGCAGCAGCTAGTCTTCCTGGGGTTTATTATGCATCCCCATTAGTTCCTGCCAAGGCAGCAGCTACTCTTCCTGAGGTTTATTATGGAACCCCATTAGTTCCTGCCAAGGCAGCAGCTAGTCTTCCTGGGGTTTATTATGGAACTCCATTAGTTCCTGCCAAGGCAGCAGCTAGTCTTCCTGGGGTTTTTTATGGATCCCCATTAGTTCCTGCCAAGGCAGCAGCTACTCTTCCTGGGGTTTATTATGGATCCCCATTAGTTCCTGCCAAGGCAGCAGCTACTCTTCCTGGGGTTTATTATGGATCCCCATTAGTTCCTGCCAAGGCAGCAGCTTGTCTTCCTGGGGTTTATTATGGATCCCCATTAGTTCCTGCCAAGGCAGCAGCTAGTCTTCCTGGGGTTTATTATGGATCCCCATTAGTTCCTGCCAAGGCAGCAGCTACTCTTCCTTAGTTTTATTATGGAACCCCATTACTTCCTGATAAGGCAGCAGCTAGTCTTCCTGGGGTTTATTATGGATCCCCATTAGTTTCTGCCAAGGCAGCAGCTACTCTTCCTGGGGTTTATTATGGATCCCCATTAGTTCCTGCCAAGGCAGCAGCTAGTCTTCCTGGGGATTATTATGGATCCCCATTAGTTCCTGCCAAGACAGCAGCTACTCTTCCCGTGGTTTATTATGGATCCCCATTAGTTCCTGCCAAGGCAGCAGCTAGTCTTTATGGGGTTTATTATGGATCCCCATTAGTTCCTGCCAAGACAGCAGCTACTCTTCCTGTGGTTTAGTATGGATCCCCATTAGTTCCTGCCAAGGCAGCAGCTACTCTTCCTGGATTTATTATGGATCCCCATTAGTTCCTGCCAAGGCAGCAGCTACTCTTCCTGGGGTTTATATTGGAACCCCATTAGTTCCTGCCAAGGCAGCAGCTACTCTTCCTGAGGTGTATTATGGATCCCCATTGGTTCCTGCCAAGGCAGCAGCTACTCTTCTTGGGGTTTATTATGGATCCCCATTAGTTCCTGCCAAGACAGCAGCTACTCTTCCTGTGGTTTATTATGGATCCCCATTAGTTCCTGCCAAGGCAGCAGCTACTCTTCCTGGGTTTATTATGGATCCCCATTAGTTCCTGCCAAGGCAGCAGCTACTCTTCCTGGGGTTTATATTGGACCCCCATTAGTTCCTGCCAAGGCAGCAGCTACTCTTCCTGAGGTGTATTATGGATCCCCATTGGTTCCTGCCAAGGCAGCAGCTACTCTTCTTGGGGTTTATTATGGATCCCCATTAGTTCCTGCCAAGGCAGCAACTACTCTCCCTAGGGTTTATTATGGAACCCCATTAGTTCCTGCCAATGCAGCAGCTACTCTTCCTGGGGTTTATTATGGATCCCCATTAGTTCCTGATAAGGCAGCAGCTAGTCTTCCTGGTGTTTATTATGGATCCCCATTAGTTTCTGCCATGGCAGCAGCTACTCTTCCTGGGGTTTATTATGGATCCCCATTAGTTCCTGCCAAGGCAGCAGCTAGTCTTCCTGAGGTTTATTATGGATCCCCATTAGTTCCTGCCAAGGCAGCAGCTACTCTTCCCGTGGTTTATTATGGATCCCCGTTAGTTCCTGCCAAGGCAGCAGCTAGTCTTCCTGGGGTTTATTATGGATCCCCGTTAGTTCCTGCCAAGACAGCAGCTGCTCTTCCTGTGGTTTAGTATGGATCCCCATTAGTTCCTGCCAAGGCAGCAGCTACTCTTCCTGGAGTTTATTATGGATCCCCATTAGTTCCTGCCAAGGCAGCAGCTACTCTTCCTGGGGTTTATTATGGACCCCCATTAGTTCCTGCCAAGACAGCAGCTACTCTTCCTGTGGTTTATTATGGATCCTCATTAGTTCCTGCCAAGGCAGCAGCTATTCTTCCTGGGTTTATTATGGATCCCCATTAGTTCCTGCCAAGGCAGCAGCTACTCTTCCTGGCGTTTATTATGGATCCCCATTAGTTCCTGCCAAGGCAGCAGCTACTCTTCCTAGGGTTTATTATGGATCCCCATTAGTTCCTGCCAAGGTAGCAGCTACTCTTCCTGGGGTTTATTATGGAACCCCATTAGTTCCTGCCAAGGCAGCAGCTACTCTTCTTGGGGTTTATTATGGATCCCCATTAGTTCCTGCCAAGGCAGCAACTACTCTTCCTGGGGTTTATTATGGAACCCCATTAGTTCCGGCCAATGCAGCAGCTACTCTTCCTGGGGTTTATTATGGATCCCCATTAGTTCCTGCCAAGGTAGCAGCTACTCTTCCTGGGGTTTATTATGGAACCCCATTAGTTCCTGCCAAGGCAGCAGCTACTCTTCTTGGGGTTTATTATGGATCCCCATTAGTTCCTGCCAAGGCAGCAACTACTCTTCCTGGGGTTTATTATGGATCCCCATTAGTTTCTGCCAAGGCAGCAGCTACTCTTCCTGGGGTTTATTATGGACCCCCATTAGTTTCTGCCAAGGCAGCAGCTACTCTTCCTGGGGTTTATTATGGACCCCCATGAGTTTCTGCCAAGGCAGCAGCTACTCTTCTTGGGGTTTATTATGGATCCCCATTAGTTTCTGCCAAGGCAGCAGCTACTCTTCCTGGGGTTTATTATGGATCCCCATTAGTTCATGCCAAGGCAGCAGCTAGTCTTCCTGGGGTTTATTATGGATCCCCATTAGTTCCTGCCAAGGCAGCAGCTAGTCTTCCTGGGGTTTATTATGGATCCCCATTAGTTCCTGCCAAGGCAGCAGCTACTCTTCCTGAGGTTTATTATGGAACCCCATTAGTTCCTGATAAGGCAGCAGCTACTCTTCCTGGGGTTTATTATGGACCCCCATGAGTTTCTGCCAAGGCAGCAGCTACTCTTCTTGGGGTTTATTATGGATCCCCATTAGTTTCTGCCAAGGCAGCAGCTACTCTTCCTGGGGTTTATTATGGATCCCCATTAGTTCATGCCAAGGCAGCAGCTAGTCTTCCTGGGGTTTATTATGGATCCCCATTAGTTCCTGCCAAGGCAGCAGCTACTCTTCTTGGGGTTTATTATGGATCCCCATTAGTTTCTGCCAAGGCAGCAGCTACTCCAGGCCATCTATAAGTCTATGTTAGGTAAAGCTCCACCTTATCTCAGCTCACTGGTCACGATAACAACACTCACCCGTAGCACGCACTCCAGCAGGTATATCTCACTAGTCATCCCCAAAACAAACACCTAATTTGGCCGCCTTTCCTTCCAATTCTCTGCTGCCAATGACTGGAACAAATTGCAAAAATCACTGAAGCTGGAGACTTATATTTCCCTCACTAACTTTAAACATCTGCTATCTGAGCAGCTAACCAATCGCAGCAGCTGTACATAATCCATCTGTAAATAGCCCACCCAATTTACCTACCTCATCCCCATATTGTTTTTATTTACCTTTCTGCTCTTTTGCACACCAGTATCACTACTTACACATCATCATCTGCTCATCTATCACTCCAGTGTTAATCTGCTAAATTGTAATTATTCGCTCCTATGGCCTATTTATTGCCTGACCTCCTCATGTCATTTCCACACACTACTGCCTCCTCCACCACCACCACCGGCTCCACTACTGCCTCCTCCACCACCACTACCGGCTCCACTACTGCCTCCTCCACCACCACTACCGGCTCCACTACTGCCTCCTCCACCACCACTACCGGCTCCACTACTGCCTCCTCCACCACCACTACCGGCTCCACTACTGCCTCCTCCACCACCACCACTACCGGCTCCACTACTGCCTCCTCCACCACCACTACCGGCTCCACTACTGCCTCCTCCACCACCACCACTACCGGCTCCACTACTGCCTCCTCCACCACCACTACCGGCTCCACTACTGCCTCCTCCACCACCACTACCGGCTCCACTACTGCCTCCTCCACCACCACCAGCTCCACTACTGCCTCCTCCACCACCACCAGCTCCACTACTGCCTCCTCCACCACCACTACCGGCTCCACTACTGCCTCCTCCACCACCACTACCGGCTCCACTACTGCCTCCTCCACCACCACCAGCTCCACTACTGCCTCCTCCACCACCACCAGCTCCACTACTGCCTCCTCCACCACCACCACCGGCTCCACTACTGCCTCCTCCTCCACCACCACTACCGGCTCCACTACTGCCTCCTCCAACACCACTACCGGCTCCACTACTGCCTCCTCCACCACCACTACCGGCTCCACTACTGCCTCCTCCACCACCACTACCGGCTCCACTACTGCCTCCTCCACCACCACTACCGGCTCCACTACTGCCTCCTCCACCACCACTACCGGCTCCACTACTGCCTCCTCCACCACCACTACCGGCTCCACTACTGCCTCCTCCACCACCACTACCGGCT